>NW_028301617.1:7272727-7575757 GCF_987345545.1 Pholcus phalangioides | reverse complement strand
AACGCACCACAATCAGCAATGCACCACAATAAGCAATACAGCACGCAATGCACCACAATAAGCAATGCAGCACGCAATGCACCACAATACATATAACTATATGCAATACAGTACAATACGCGATGCATCACATAAGCAAAGCACCATAATAAGCAATCCATTAAAATAAGCAATATAGCACGCATCTCATATGGTCAATCACTGATCTGTAAATGTGCTTTGCGTCATTTAAGTGATCTGTAAATGTGCTTTGCGTCATTTAAGTGATCTGTAAATGTGCTTTGCGTCATTTAAGTGATCTGTAAATGTGCTTTGCGTCATTCAAGTGATCTGTAAATGTGCTTTTTCTTGGGGACCCACTTGATTGGAAACATCTGCTAATATATTTACATTCTGAATGTCGAAATTCTTCGAAACCTGACTCATGAAACTAGAGCTTCAAAAAAAGAAATCAAAGAAGAGCACTTCTTATTTATTTATTGTGAATGGCAGGATGGCACTCACATCACTAAGAGCGGGGGGGGGGGAGAACAAACAAATAAACATACAAAGGAATAAAATAAACAAGCAAGTAAAATAATGTGTCCTATTAGTGATATCCATTCAAAACATACAGTATTTAATTAACAATTTCCGACATAATTTCCATTCCTCACATATTTATAATTAAAGCGTTTCTCGCTCACTCATTCCCTTATTATTTCATTTGCTCACGCACTCACTCGCTCACGGACTAAGTAGCTCGCTCACCCAACCACTCGCTCGGTCACTCACCAGCTCACGGACTCAGTAGCTTGCTCTCCCACTCACTATTTCACTCGCTCACGGACTCTGCAGCTCGCTCGTTCACTGTTCCACTCGTCCACTCACCTGCTCATGGACCCAGTAGATTGCTTGCCCACTCATTAGCCTACCTACTCTCCCACTCCTCACTCGCTCATTTACCCATTCACTCGCCCACTCACGGACTCAGTAGCTCGCTCTCCCACTCATTCGCTCGCAAACTTAACCGTTTAGTCGTCACTCGCCCACTCATTCACGGACGGAGTAGTTCGCTCACTCACTGCCTCACTCAATATTTCTCTCGCTCACGGACTCGGTAGCTTCGTGACGAACTGTTGTCGGTGAATTTTCCTAGCAGTGAATTAATGTTGGTGAATTTTCCGTAAACCATTCGGCTCGGGGCAGTGCCCCGGTCGCCCCAGACTAGTTACGGCCAAGGGTATCATAAATGTCTGATATTGAATCAAACTTCTTCACAGTCATTGAACCCGGGTTTTAATTTTCGTCAACAGATAGCAGCAACAGCGGCATTTTGACATTGCCAGTTTCCCATTCTGATTTCGATAAGCAATGCACTGCCATCATAAATACAACAGAATACTCGATGAACCACAATACATACGTGATACACCACGATAGGCAATACAGCACAATAAGTAATGCACCACTATATGCAATGCACCACCATATCAGCAATACAGCAAATTAAGTAGTGATTAATTATATACGGTGTATCACAACACGCAAACCACCACTATCGGCAATAAAGCACAATACTCAATCCACCACTATATACAGTGTACCACCATACAGCACAAAACGCAATGTACCACAATCGGCAATAAAGCACAATACTCAATCCACCGCTATATACAGTGCACCACAATACAGCACAAAACGCAATGTACAGCAATAAGCAATGCCCCAACATCAGCAATACTGCAAAATAAGTAGTGTACCCCAATACGCAATACAGCGCAATACGCGATGCATCGCAATAGGCAAAGTACCATAATATGTACCACAATACATCGTAAGCACTGCATTACAATAAGCAATGCACCCCAGTACGCAATGTATAGCATTGAACAAATCATAATAATACGCAATGCACCACAATACGCAATAAGCACTGCGTTTCAATAAGCAATACAACACGCGATGCACTACAATATGGAATGCTCCACTATTTGCAGTACGCCGCAATAAGCAATACACCCCAATATGCAATAAGCACTCATTAAAATAAGCAATACAGCACGCAATGCACTACAATACACAATGCATTACAATCAGTAATGCACCACCATTTGCAATCCACCACAATAAGCAATACAGTATAATATGCAATCCACCACAATACGCAAACGCGATGTATCGCATCAAACAAAGCAGAATAATACGCAATGCACCTCAATACGCAATAAGAACTACATTACAATAAGCAATACAGCATGTTATGCACTACAGTACGTAATGCATAACAGCACAAATGAACAACCAGCAAATTCAGCAATGCACTGCAATCAGCGAAACATCGCAATAAGCAATTTACAACAATACGCAAAACAGACTGCATCGGACTTTATTATAATAAGCAATACAGCATGCGATGCACTAAAATTAGCATTGTATTGGCAGTGCACTACAATAAGTGTATGCTAATAAGTGTAAGTAATACATCACAATAGCAATACCCACTGCATTAGATTAAGCAATACACTACAATACGCAGTGCATTGCAATAAGCAATGCAGCACAATACGCAATGTATTACAATAAGCAATACAGCACAATACACAATGTGCCACAATACGGAATAAGCACTGCATTATAATAAGCAATACAGCATGCAATGCACTACAATACGTGATGCATAACAATACGCAATGCACCATATTGCAGTGCACTACAATAAGGCCTACAGCACAATAAGCAATAGACACGGCATTATAATAAGCAATACGGAATACGATGTACTACGTAATGCATACAATACGCAATGCAACACAATCAGCGGTGCAACGCAATGCAACACAATCAGCGGTGCAACATAATACGTAATGTACTGCATACTACATTGCAATGCGCATACTACATTGATGCATAACAATACGTAATGCACCACATTCACCATATTGCAGTTCACCACAATAAGCAGTAGGCACGACATTATAATAAGCAATACGGCACACGATGTACGTACAACACGCAATGTAGCACAAAACGCAATACACCAAAATACGCAATACGTACTGCATTATAATAAGCAATACAGTACGCGATGCACTACAACACGTAATGCATAACAATACGCACCATGATAAGCAATACAGCTCAATACGCAATAAAGCACTATTCATCGCAATAAGCACCACAATACGCCAATTCGCAATAAGAAACACAATAAGCAAGCGATACACTATAATCAGCAATGCACTATAATCAGCGATGCACAACTATTTGCAGTACACCACAATAAGCAATACAGCCCAATACGCAATGCGCCACAATAAGCAATACAGCCCAATACGCAATGCGCCACAATATGTAATAAGCATTACAATGAGAAATACAGTACGCGATGCATTAGAATAAGCCATACAGCACGCGATGCATTAGAATAAGCTATACAGCACAATAAGCAATGCGCCACCACAGGCAATACAGCACAATAGTTAGTGCACCGCAATAAGCAATGCACCACTATATTCAGTGCACCACATTAAGCACAATACGCAATAAACCACAATAAGCAAAACAACGCAATGCGTAATTCCTCCCCATCGGCAATACAGCACAATAACAAATACACCACCAGTGTGGGAAATACAGCACAATAACAAATACACCGCCACTGTGGGCAATACAGCACAATAAGCAATGCACCACAATATGCAGTGCACCACAATACGCAATGAACCACAATACACCATAACCACTGCATTAGAATAAGCAATGTGGCACGTGATTCACTAAAATACGTAATGCATAACAATGCGCAACAGGCCAATATTTACAGTGCACCACAATACGCAATGCAGCACAATACCTCATGCACCGCAATACCGCATAATACGCAATGCATCGCACTAAACAAAGCACCATAATACGCAATGAGCCACAATAATCCATAAACACTGCATTTCAATAAGCAATACAGCACTCAGTGCACTACAACACGTAAAGCATCACAATAAGTAATGTAGTAATGTGTGTAATCAGTAATATTGTACACCACAACTAAGCAATGCAGCATAGTATGCGATGCATCGCAATAAGCAAAGCACTATAGTACGCAATGCACCACAATACGCATTAAACGCTGCATTACAATGAGCAATACAGCACGCGACGCACTACAATATGCAATGCACCGGAATCAGTAATGCACCATTATTTTTTGCAGTGCCACATTAGGCAATTCAGCACAATGCGCAATGAGAAGCAAGTATTCATCCTCGACTCAAAACGAAACCTGTCAATTTCCTCATAAAGAAATTTGTCCAATGCCCCGCCCTGGGTACCCGGACCCTGTGTGTTGGGAGCACTGGTGATGTATACATACCTCTGGGTACATGCACAAAACTTGATCCCTATAGATCAAGCGGTTCCTGATGTGTTCAGGAGTTAAATGAAAGCTCGACCCAAAATCGTAACCGACTTCCGTCACTCAAAATCGTCACTAATTTCGGTTGCTTAGAAACAGGCCCTTTTCGAGTTTGTGATTTTATATTATAGAGTAGATGTATAGATAGACCACGCACGTGTGAATTAATCTCGAAACATTACAAATACAAATACAACGCCACAACAGGCAAATTGCCCAACGAGGTGGCTGACTTAAGAACATCATGGATCCCCGAGCCCCTATCTACTACTGCTACACCACACATGCACCCCCCCCTTCGGAACCCCCCCCCCCCCCAACGAATCGGTACATGTCGGTACATAGAATGTGCGTGTACGTGTAGTGCAACCTGACGTAAAGTTTGTTTCTGTGTAATGCTTGTTATGTGTAGTGCTGTCATCTGCCCCCAGTTTTACTAACTATGAGTGAAGTGTTATGGTTGAATGATTTACCGTTGTAGGACTGTTGCTCTCTGTGGCGAGACTTTTTAACGGGGAGATCGGCTCGCATTTGCGCCTTGAAGTTGGGAACCACAGAAAACCAACTTCAGCCGACCACCACTGTGGGGTTCGAACCCTGATCCTCGCATCACGAGTCCGGCACTATAACCACTCGACCACCACAGCGGCAAAAAAATTCCCCACGAGGCACCGGTGGGATTCGAACCCACGATCTCCTGTTTACCAGACAGGTAAACAGGATTTTTTATCGAAATAAAAATCGTGGGGATGTGTCGTATTCGTGCATATATTTGGAATGTGCGGAGGGGGGGGGGTGACTCAACACCACACTAAATATATATTTCTAGTGTGGCGTTGGCTGACTCCGTGTCTGTTACATTATAGCAAGCTGTGATATACTACGAGCCACACGTTGGGTAACCATACGTCCCGTATTTCCCGGGAGAGTCCCATTATTTCCTGTTTTTTTGGCCGTCCCGTCTTTCTGGCAAAAGTGCCCCGGTTTTTCCCGTATTTTACACGAAGCCTACTCGAATTTTTATTCTTTATTGAAGTCAAAGATTGACATTATTTTTCAACTCATAAATTATTTTATGGTAATTACAACTATATATGAGAATATTAATCTCCCACATTTGCCTTGGTGAACGTTTTTTTTTTCGTGGAATACATTTTGATCCACTGCAATTTGCAGTAATGCATCATTTCCCGCCTTTGTGATTACCCGTAATTTCAGCAATATTTGGCAACTTTGTTTGATTTTGGCGTCGTATTTGGCGATAATTGCCGATGTCCCGTATTTCTCTCGAGGAAATATGGTCAGCCCATACACCCCGTACTTCCGTGCACAGTCCCGGTGTTTTCTGTTTTTCTGGCTGTCCCGAGTTTTTTTGCAAAAATGTCCCGGTTTATCACGTATTTTCAGCGAAGCCAACTTTACTTTGCATTCTTAATTTTATCCATCAAATCAATAAATAAAAGTATGTTCCAAACTCAGAAATTGTATTAAGAACACAAACAAGAAAAATCATCTCACATTTTTTTCATGTCTTTTTTATTTTAATTCACTAGAATTTGAAGCGGGCTTCATTTCGCGAGATTGGCGACTTTTCTAAGATTTTAGCACGAGTTGGCAAATATGTTTACTTTTAGCTTCAATTTTCGCGATAATTGGCGATATTCTGTATCTTTGAGCTTAATTTACAGTATTTTCTCAAGCAAATATGGTCAATCGACCAGTGATGACACTTCAGGTCATAAAGACTCAATAGATGTAACTGCAAATAAATTATAGTCTGTAACAAATATAAGTAGACAAATCGACTTTCTACCAAACCAAAGCCTAAAACATCGTAAAAGCCCTATACATTTCACTCAGCTTATGTTAAAGTCTCGGCATATAAAGACTCGTTAGATGTCACTGCGGATAGTTATTTGTCTGCAACAAATATAAGTAAACAAATCGACTTCTACCAATAACTAAACCATAGTCAAAGCCCTGTACACTTTACTCAGCTTATCGAAAAGTCATGGCATATAAAGACTCGTTAGATGTCACTGCGGATAGTCAGTTGTCTGTAACAAATATAAGTAAACAAATCGACCTTCTACTAATTCCTAAACGTAATAAAAGCCCAATACACTACACTCAATACATACCACTCAGCCATTGAGAAGAAATATCAGGTGTGCATACAATATGGTGCACTGAATATAGTGGTGCATTGCTTATTGCGGTGTTTTAAATATAGTGGTGCGCTAATTATTGTGCTGTATTGCCGATGGTTGTGAAATAAGTATTGTGCTGTATTGCCACTGGTGATGCATTAAGTGCTGTATTGCTTAATGTGGTGCCCAGAATATATAAGGTGCTCTACTTATTGTGCTGTATTACCTATGATGGTTGATGCATTGCGTGTTTTATACGCCATATTTCTTATTGTAGTGCTTTACAGATAATGGCGCATTGCAGCGCATGACGTCAATGCCGCTGTTGCTGCTATGTGTTGACGAAAATTAAAACCCGGGTTCAATGACTGTGATGAAGTTTGATTTACTATCAGACATTTATGATACCCTTAGTCGTAACTAGTCTGGGGCGACCGGGGCAATGCCCACGCCGAATGGTTTACCGAAAATTCACCAACATTAATTCACTGCTAGGAAAATTCACCGACAACAGTTCGTCACGAAGCTACCGAGTCCGTGAACGAGAGAAATATTGAGTGAGAGAACTACTCCGTCAGTGAATGAGTGAGCGAGTGACTTGGTGAGTGAGTGACGACTAAACGGATAAGTTTGTGAGCGAATGAGTGGGAGAGCGAGCTACTGAGTCCGTGAGTGGGTAAATGAGCGAGTGAGGAGTGGGAGAATAGGTAGGCTAATGAGTGGGCAAGCAATCTACTGGGTCCATGAGCAGGTGAGTGGACGAGTGGAACAGTGAACGAGCAAGCTGCAGAGTCCGTGAGCGAGTGAAATAGTGAGTGGGAGAGCGAGCTACTGAGTCCGTGAGCTGGTGAGTGACCGAGCGAGTGGTTGGGTGAGCGAGCTACTTAGTCCGTGAGCGAGTGAGTGGTTGAGCGGGTGAGTGCGTGAGCGAATGAAATAATAAGGGAATGAGTGAGCGAGAAACGCTTTAATTATAAATATGTGAGGAATGGAAATTATGTCGGAAATTGTTAATTAAATACTGTATGTTTTGAATGGATATCATTAATAAGACATATTATTTTACTTGCTTGTTTATTTTATTCCTTTGTATGTTTATTTGTTTGTTCTCCCCCCCCCCCCCCCCCGCTCTTAGTGATGTGAGTGCCATCCTGCCATTCACAATAAATAAGAAGTACTCTTGTTTGATTTCTTTTTTTGAAGCTCTAGTTTCTTGAGCCAGTTTTCGAAAAATTTCGACATTCAGAATGTAAATATATAAGCAGATGTTTCCAATCAAGTGGGGCCCCAAGAAAAAGCATAAAACCCCTTCGCCCAGTGTAGGCCCAGAACTGTAGAAGTAGGGTAACTGCCCAGCGGAAAAATTTAGGAGGCAGAAGTGTTCTAGGTGAGAACAAAGAACACCGTTATAAAATTACCGCCAGAAACCGCGAAGCGTGGCTTATACGTTGAAGTCGAAATTTCAAAATCTATTTGATTGCAATTCATTATCCTTATCGAACCGCAACGCCCCACGCTAGGAGGAATGAAAATCAGGACAGAAAGTCGATTTATACAGTGAAATTAAAATTTCAAACTTTTATTTGATCGCAATTCATTATCTTGATTTTCGCCCCAGAAATTCGCCCCTTGATTTCGCCCTCGCTGTGAGAAATGCAAATCTCGACATAAATCGCGAGGTGCGGCGTATACGGTAAAACCATTCGACCCTTGCGGGATTTTGACCTGTCGACCCATGTCCTACTACTGATGCTGGAAAAAACATTAGTGGAATAAAGTGGATATAAAGGTAAGTTTTTTTAATTTTCTCCATCAGCAAAACTAGTAAAAGAGAGCCTCAGCTTCTAATTGTTGAAAGCCATGCTTAAGTTCAAAAGCTGTGTGAAGTTATCTCGTTTTGAGCACCCAATTCTTGCACATAAAACCTCGTGGGTGACAAAAAAACATTGTCGAAAACTGCCTCGTGAAACTAGAGCTTTGAAAAACGAACGAAATCAAAAAATAGCACTCCTTTTTTGGGAAATGTAGGATATATATAATTCGACAAACTTTCATCACATGCTAATTTGGTAACTTTCACATTCAAAACATACAGTACCTAATTAATAATTTCCGATATAATTTTCATTCCTTAAATATTTATAATTGAAGCGTTTCTCGCTCGCTCGCCCACACACTCACCGGTTCACTGACTCATTTACTCGCTTGCTCATCCACTCACGGACTCTGTAGCTCCCTCACTCACCCGCTCAGACTCAGTAGATCGTTCGGTCACTCCCTCACTCACCCGCTCGCTCACTTACCTGCTTACCCACACACTCACGGGACTCAGTAGCTCGTTCCAATCTTCCACTCACTCATCCACCCACTCGCTTAACCACTCGTCCACTCACGGATTCAGTATCTCACTTCCCCCCTTTATGCGCTCCCTCGCTCACCCACCTCCCCAGTCATTTACCCTATCATCCACTCGGGGGGCTCAGCCCCTTTATAAAATTTATTGGGGTGGGTGGCTAGAATGGCCTCATACCCTATGTTCCGGCGCCTATTTCCCTCACTCACTTATTATCTCGCTCCTTCACTCCCTCACTGTTTTTCTCGCTCGCTCACGGACTCGGTAGCTTCTTCATGTTGAACTTATTGTCGGTGAATTTTCCTAGCATGGAATTGCATAGCGGTGAATTTTCCAGACACGAATCCGAATGGGCGTCTGAAACAAATGTACACTTATTTTGTATATTTTTTTATATTTTAAGGGGCCCACAAGAAAATGTCTGCCGGGGCCCTTACTAGGTACGCCAAGGCCCTGATGACACCTTTTGGTGTATGAGCAGCCATCTAGCGATGAATTCGTGAACTTGCAGATGAATTTCTAAATATCAAAATGACGATAGGTTCTTTGTTTTGGACGTCTCCTTGTGCACTGAAGAAAAAAACTGAACTTGCAATTCAGTTCAGTTTGTGGCGTGTGCTCGTAGGGAACAGTACTGAATGAAAATTTCTGCTGTCGTCTGCTTTATCCTAGGTTCTTTGTTTTGGACGTTTCCTTATGCCCGAAAAACTAACTGAGCTTGCCATTCAGTCAACACCAATAATTTTCAGTCCATTGTCGGAACGATGAATCCTTAGCGAACATTCAATACGACGTAAATCACTTGGATAAGACTTGCTATTTTTGAAGATTTCAAATTGATTTACATCGCTTAAGTCAATGAACTTCATGTCGTGCTGTACGGACTAGATCCTACACCTTAGTTATAATGAAAAACACCACATGGTCTCACAAATGTCATTACAAACAAGTATGACTGTATCAACACATCAGATTTATTCTGCATGATTATTTACAATGTACAGTACCGGTAAAAAAAAACCAACAAAGCTTTTGAAGAGTTACAAGAATATGTATTTAAATATAAAAATTCAATGATTAATCATATGAAAAACCACAAAACAACGCGACACATTCTTAGTACGATCCAAATTAAAGGTACAAATATGGTGCACGTTTGTTTTTGTTTCTGCAAGTCGGCGCCATTGTCGATTGGTTAAAAGCCCGAATATTTGAGGATTTTTAAGCAATCCGTAACTACGCCGACTCGAAAACCAGTTCGTACCCTAATACATCCATTACTTTGTAATGACAATGCAATCAACATGGCCAAATGAAAATAGTTTCGGATAGGGTCCGTTCAAGTATTACGAAAGCAAATTTTTGGCCATTTTTAACCCCCCCCCCCCCTTGTCAGCAAAATTTCGTCATCAGCTCTGCCCCACTGAATCCAACTCATATTTTCATAAAGGATGATTGATGACGTGAAGCATTATCCAAACCCCCCGTCCCCCCTTGTCATCAAATCGGAAACCCCCTCTTCCCCCCAATCGATGATGACGTAAATACTTGAACGGCCCCATAAGTGAAATATCCTATATTGTTTGCTATACGACGGCAAAGATGACTTCATAACAACCTTGCAAAAAAGTCATCGATATAGTAATCTTGATTCCGAAATCTTTCATCACTTATTTAACTCTTAATGGGTATATATATGTGAGCATGTTCTAACTCTGGAAAAAAAAACAACAACATCGGTGTGTGTGGCAGATAATCGGTATTGAAAATGGTTTATCGATGATTTTATTGCCATGTTTATCGATATCAAGTCAACAGAAAAAATAATCCTCGACAATTGGAAAATAACCCAAGGGCGTACGCAAACCTTTGGCGGGGCCACAAAATGCTTAGGGGTAGCATAAAAATTTCCTTCCCGAAAAATATTGAGTTACCACCCTTCAAAATAGCATTTAAACTAATGAAAATCGGTTAATACAGCATATAAATGGCATTATACAAATATAAGGCCACGACAGGCAAATTGCCCAACGAGGTGGCTGAGAAAAAGATGCCACAATAACAAATATGGATGTCATATTTTTCTAAGATACAGTAACCCAATTAAGACATGGAATTATAAAAACTTAAGACTGTATATACATGATAGAATATTATAGAAATTATCTCTCCAAATCTCAAATTTTTTCGCCGAAATATGTAATATTTTTTTCATAATTTTGGTAGGCCTGGGGAGGGGGGGGGGGGGCAACGGGCCCCCGAACAACCCCCCTGAGCAAGGCTCTGCAATTACCCACACTAAACTATATACGAAATCAAACTCACAAATTTACTTTCCACATTAAAAACAGATTTTTGAATAATCTTCATTTGATTCTTTTGTTATCTTATATATGCCCCCACTCTCCCACGACTCTACCATTTAAAGAACCATACTATTTCGAAGAACCAACCATGAACTTTTGAGGGGGTCTCTTGATCATTTTTGTCGCACCACGGTCATTTTCTGCACACGAGGGCTAATTAGACCGGGACCTACAACTTATTGCCGATTCCGAAAAGCAGACTTGATTTTTTTTTATACTCATCGAGAGGTTGGTGCGCTAACCCCTCGATGGGGGACTCCCTGCGGTCAAGTCGCCGTTTTTTGTTGTACCCGCGTCAGGAAAGTTTTCTGACATTGAAGTAAAGGTTAGCGGTAATTTTCAAAGACTAGTTGGAATCAGTGGGTGTGGCAAGTCAGTAGGAAGAATTCAGGACAGAACTCGGTTTTGCACAATGCCATGCTCTCTGTTCGTAAAAAGGGAATTTGTTCGTCGCACTCCCTCGTTTTCACGGATAATGTGCCTAATCTTCATGTTGAAAAGAAAAGGGAAATTTTTTACAGAGTATAAAAGTTTAACAGGTGACCTGCCATCATTTACTGCAAAAAGAAGGGCGTTGAATGAAATTAAAACGTATAGTAAGAAGGAAGTATTGAATCTAGGTTGGCAGATAACATTGGCTCAAAAGTCATTTTTAGGTACTATGCTAATAATGGATGTTGGGGGGAAAACAGCCAACCCACACGGGTAAAAGGCTTATATCCCGGGAGGGACAGAGCCTGGGTCGTGTCTGGTTTGATGGGGGAAAACATCAGTTGGCCCTCTTTCGGTATGAGGGTCTAGGCTAGAGAGCATATGTAGGCATACATGGTGCTTTCGGTGACTTTTTCGCATCACTCTCTAATGTTGAAGGTAATATTCAAAGTACGGGTGTGTCATGGGGTGTGTGTGACACCCAATAAGCCTATTGATTACATTCGCTCGAATGTACCAATGCGCTTATTGACTAAATTTTTCAAGCTTTATAAAAGAACTTTTACAGTGTAATGCCGGCTTTAGATAAGACAACCATAAATTTTTTTCTTATGGGCAATGTATTACGTTTTATCTTAATTATTTGGTTTCTATTGCTCGTAATTGTGTATCTGTATTTTTGATATAGTTTAGATATGCTAGACATCCATATTTTTTATGGGCATTTTTTTTTTAAGCCACCTAGTTGAGCATTTTGCCTGTGGCGGCCTTTGTATTTGTATTAAAAATTATGATTTTCTTGAAATATCTTGGTAAGGTTTAGACATACTCTCATGCTAAACCAACAATCTATGCTTTTTCAAATAAGTAATCGAGGAGAATTTCCGGTGGCAAAAAGTGAACTCGCTCGGCTCCTCCATAGGGTGGATATTTTTTTTGTGTGCGTTCAACTCGTGCATTCTAGAAAATTTTCTACCACAGATACCACACACATGCGGCTTGTCCGAAGTGTGAACTCTGACGTGTACCTTTAAATCGCTCATTCTGGAAAATCTTTTATCACAGATACCACACTTATGCGGCTTCTCCCCAGTGTGAACTCTGTTGTGTACGTTTAAATCGCTCATTCTAGAAAATTTTTTACCACAGGTACCACACTCATGCGGCTTATCTCCCGTGTGGACTATTTTGTGTACGTTTAAACTGCCGATTTGAGAAAATGTTTTACGACAGATATCACACTCATACGGCTTCTGTCCCGTGTGGACCCTTTTATGTATGTTTAAATCGCTTGCTCTTGCAGATTTTTTACCACAAACATCACATTCGTATGGCTTCTCTCCAGTGTGAATTTTTGTGTGCCTTTCTAAAGCTGAGCTTTGAGAAAAACTTTTAGCGCAGATATTACACTCGTATGGTTTCTCTCCAGTGTGAACTCTTTTGTGTATGTTTAAAACATTGATTTTAGAAAACGCTTTACCACATAAGTCACACTGGTATGGCTTCTCTCCAGTGTGGATTCTTTCGTGTACTTTCAAATTGTTCAAATAAGAAAACATTTTACCACAGATATAGCACTTATGTGGCTTCTCTCCAGTGTGGACTCTTTCGTGTCCTTTTAAATGGCTGCTGTAAAAAAACCTTTTACTACAGATACCACACTCGAATGGCTTTTCCCCAGTGTGTACTCTTTCGTGTAGTTTTAAGCTGCGGATTTTAGAAAACGTTTTACCACAAATATCACATCCATGTATATTTTCAACAGAGTCGACATTTTTGTGCTGGTCTGAAATGCATTCCTTCATAAATGCTGCACCACAGAATTCATACTCCTGTGAGTGTTCTTCAGTATTGATTTGATCCGAAACTGTAGATTCATAATGTTTCTTGCTTAACGATGTCGCCATAGAAACACAACTGGCATTGTCTTCATTTACACCACATTCGTTATGTGATCCCACAGAATATTTATCCATACTATCAAAAATTATTCGAGCAGAGAGCAGACAATCAAATCTGTTCGAACCCAAATATTTTCTATTCTATTGTTTCGAAAATTCTGTCCGCAGAAAATTGGCTATTTCATTCTGCAAACCTGTAAAAAAAAGAAGAGGTGAGATCATAATCAGAAAAAGTGTTTGAATCTATTTTTTTTTATTCTTTTGCATTCATTCTTACTTAGTGAAATAGAAATGAAAATTATGTGAATCTTGGAACAGAATTAACTAGTGGTTTTCAAGATCTGTTCCGTGAACAAAATAAGGGATTCGAAAAACGTTAGTATCAGTGAAGTGTTCCACGTTATGCGTAGAAACTTGTGTGGTTAGTGATTCAGTAGAAATTAATCACTGAAAGAACACGGACCTACTGCGATTCCGTAGAAATGAGTATGGATGACGACACTAGTGATGTTTCAGGGCCCTTTGATCCGGAGTGGATGCGGGTCCGGAAGTTTTAACCAATGGTTTACAAATGGAGCTTTTCAGACGATGCGGAATGCGTCCTGCTGCTTGAAAGAGTTCGTCAGGGCCCGGATGGCGTCCGCACACGTCAAAACTTCGTGCAGTCGCCGCATCCACACAAACAGGTGTTCTACATTAAATGGGGGTAACACAACAGATTTGGAGAACTGGCTAATGAAGATATATCGGTGTTTCAGAGGAAAAAAATAATTCATGTCTGCCCTCACGACGGGGACGCGAACCTCGATCTCTCGTTTGCCGGACGAGTTCTCTACAAACTAAGCTATGAAGACAGATACAATTCTTCCCCCTTGGAGCATATGTATATCCAGTTTTCCGAATCTGTTGTATTAACAGGGAAGAGTGACGTCTTTCTTCATATACGTCGCCATCTGGTGGTCCTGATGCCATTTTCGAGCTATTAGCAGAATGTTGCCACCGTTCACTGCACGGAGCCATTCAGCATATACATACGCTCCAAGGGGGGAGAATTCTATATGTTTTCATAGCTTAGTTGGTAGAGCATTCGTCTGGCGAACGAGAGACCGAGGTTAGAGTTCCCGTGAGCAGAGACAAATTTTCCTTTCCCTGAAACCCCGATATCTCTTCATTCAGCAAGTTTTCCGAATCTGTTGTATTAACAGGGGAGTGTAACGTCTTCCTACATATAAATGGGGGTATTTACAAGACGCAGGTCCTGGCGGTACTCGCCAGTTCATCTGTTGTTTTCTAGATGGCATCACGAGTTCAAATATTTAAATGCGTCAACTGACATGCGAAAAAGTTTATGAACTTGTCACTGTCCTCCCTAAGCCAGGGCCACCTTTACCAGCCGCGGGACCCAGTGCGAAAATAATGAGATCAGAGGCGTCTCGATAATTATTTCGGGGGCTCCCTCAGCCCCGAATTTTATATCGGGAAATTATTCTGTGGAAGAGGAGAATCGAAAATTCAGAAAATGGAAGTTCAGCGTAAATGCAAGAGATAATTCCAAAAATAGATGAAAATTCGGAATTTCAAAAATGATGAAACTGCAGAAAATTTCAGAATTATTTCTTTCTAGATGGAAACACAGAATTAAGAAATTTATGAAAGTAATTATTATTACTTCAAGTGCAGGGCCCAGTGCGACCGCCCCGATCGGCAAAGTCCATTTCGGACCAGCAAATTTCAGGATTCGGAGCAGATATTTATAAATTGGAGCAGCGAAATTGACCTACAAGAAAGTAACCCCCATCCTTTTTCAAAATAAAACAACTATACTATAGTCGAGTATGTGTCTGTCTTTTGTTGTCAAACATCTTCTCATCAGCTTGTTTTTGGTGTTTCAGCCTTTTGACACCTTGTTTGAAAGAGCGGCTGTCATAAAAATTTTCCCACCAGTCTATTTAAAGACGTCACATTTTTTGCATACTAATTACATTTACTACTACTGCAAATAGTATTAAATTACATTTACTACTATTTGCTGTCTGGTACAGCAGCAGTTTGAAAACTTATAGAAAACTTTTAGCCCATTTAATTTTTTTACACTCTGAAAGAAATTGTTGCAAAAAATGGGAGAGAATTTCGAAGAATCAACACGATGTTTGGCGATTCAAAACTGGTTATGTGGCGATCTGACTCATTATTTGACGATATTGGCGATTTAACACTCGTTATTCGGCAAAGTTTCTAAATTAGCATTCGTAATTCGGTGGACTTGCTTTTTTAATCCCGGAATGAAAATGTTTTCCACGAAACATCGGGATATAACGCAATGACGATCGACTATAGTAATTTCTGCTGCTTCCAGTGACGACTTTTTTTTTGAAAATGGAAAAAGCAGTTTTGGAGCAGCAAAATGTAGGATTCAGAGCAGATATTTATAAATTGGAGCAGCGAAATTAATCTTAAACGTTTTCGCTTAAAGCTAAAACACCATTGCAAATCCTCTCCAGCTGCACGATCGCGGTTATTATCGGGGGTTTCGCGATGGAAAGCTCGATAGTTTAAATAAGGGGCCGTGGTTATCAATTCGATTTTCGGGGACAAAGTCGAGCGCGGGAACTTGCCGGAAAAATTCGAAAAAAAAAATCCGCTACCTTCTCTCTAAGCACGAGTTAGAGCTTGGTCCATCTAAATTGGAAGACAGCTCTTCGCAACCACTAATGAAGCTTTTCTGCAGAATTTAGAAACCATCTGTTACGAGATATAAAATATAAACTAACCAAAAATGGATAATTTTTTAGCAAGTTTTTTTTATAAATTTAGTAAAACTATACATTCAAATTGGCTGCCTTGACCAATTTAAATAAGTACGAAAATATTTACTTCCAGGTCTGTTCGGGTAATTTCAACTAAAAAATTCGCAATAAATATACGAGGAAAACATGTTTATGACAAAATAAGCAGAAATTTTCATAGAACCTAAATATTTAACTTAGGGATGGATGGCCGCCATCTTGAATTCTGAGTTGCCCAAGGGTACCCGCTATTTTATGAATCAACATACCCTAAACATCAAATACCAACAATAAAAAAACGCATTAGCTCAAAACGGCTCCCCGAAAAATCCCCTTTTCCCTTCCGGATTATGAGCAATGACAGAAAAAAATATTTGGTTTCCTTAGAAAACAGAGCCTCCACTTGCTCACCAGTAGTATATACGGTGGAATTTGATAATTTTTTTTGGATAATTCGAACTTTGATAGAAAACTCAAGGGAAGTTCGTAAATGTTAAATTTTTGTTGATTCGATTCGAAACGTTTTTGAATTTTTTGGATAATTTGAAGTTGGAGGGGTAAAAATATCATGATTTTTTTTATGAGCAAAGCTATAGTTTGGAAAAATTCTACAAGTAATAAGAATTTGCTTTTCCCGATCATATAGTTGAACAAATTTTTTCAAAGACGAATAAAAGTTTGAAAATTTACTTTTCTCTATTCTCTTTCATCGATAATTTAATGCCCATTTTAACATTATTCAGCTGGAGAGCATCGAGACTGTGTACCACTTGGTACCGATCATGATTTTGAACTTATAGATCATGGTATAGCATTCAAAATCTGAATCTTTTTGGTGTCAATAAGAGTATGGAAAGTTCAGATGTGTGTGCTAATACGTGAATCAAAGAATATTTCTTTGGCAGCATAAGAATGATAAGCAAAATTTGGGAAACAGTTTCATAACGGAAAATCATAACTGCTTTCGTAAATCAGGCTTTGAACATGGTCAGGAAATTATAGAATGATACTGATTCAAGAGCAGTGGAATAATGAATCAGCTAAGATCAATTACCATAACAAACGGTAAACCGAGGAAAAGAAACTTTTTTTATACATTAATTATTCATGTAGGCGAATTTCTATATCATCCCAAAGGGAAGGGGAAAAAAATTATATCCTTACACCGTCTCTCTCCTGTTAACAAAAGCTGACACGATAGGAGAAGTGGAAAACATGAGCTCAGGAGAGGTGGAATTTGCAAATATTCATCATAGCTGAAATAAGAGCAGGAATAAAGGAGGGGAGATGTTTCGGGATTACCGAAATACAAAGCATCAAGTTACGCGAGAAATCCGACGAATGCTACTGATGAGGTTAGAAAATTCATCACTTTCTGTATTACATCTTTGTGCCTTTACTTTTCAAGGAATAGAAACAATTCGTTACAATGCGATAGCACTTACCTAAAAAGGCTGGACGAAAAATACTACACAGTGCTTCAAATGTCATTACAAATAAGTCTGGCTGTATTAACACATTGAATTTATTGGTTAAAAAACTTACAATAACCAATACTGGCTAAGCTTTAGGAGAGTTACAACACACACAATTTATGAATCTAAATACAAAAATACAAAGAGTGATCATACGGAAAACCACAAAACAACGTGTCGCATTTTTAGTACGATCTGATTCCCAAAGTAATACATTATCTTGCAATTACTAAGCAATCTATATGGTGATGGTCCAATGAAAAGTTTTGAATGCGTGAAATATCCGATTGTGATACAACAATAACAGAAATTTCTTTATAATATTCTTACAAAAAGTCATTAATAGTTATCTCGATTCCGAAACGTATTCCATCCTTTTATTTTATACCTATCACAGGCTCAGAGACATACTCAACCCATAGTTATTAACGTTTATTAGCCTGTGAAGAAAGCACAGGGTGATTTGGAAATTCTTGTTGAATTTTGATTTTAAGTTTCCGAGTTACTTGACTCGATCATGATGACCGCTGCTATTAACAAATATGATGATTCAATTACGAAAAGTTTCGACAAAGTGAAATAAGGCGTTGATAAATTTAATGACTGCAATATCATTATCAAAAAAATTATCATCGGTGAAGGAATCGGTATTGAAAATGTCCCACCGTAATTTATTGCCATGTTTATCGATAGCAGGGTGACAGAAAGAACCAACTCTCAACGATTGGCAATAACTAACGCACTTCTACACACGGAATCAATCACGCACATCGACGTTTCGAATTTTCACTTGTTTCTTTTGTTGACCCTTTATACCATTTGAAAACGATTTTTTCAAAGCGAAAAAACCTTGGAAAGAGTTTGAAATAGTCTTTCTTATGTTAAACTTTTTGGCTACCGCTAGCGATTTCATTTAAACTTCCTTCAGAATGAATCAACTTGTGCTTCTCCAGATAAGAATTCGACGAAAATTTCCGATTGCAAAAATTGCACTCGTATGGCTTCTCCCCAGTGTGGACTCTGTTGTGTATTTTTAAATCGTTCATTCTAGAAAACTTTTTACCGCAAACACCACACTCATGCGGTTTTTCTCCCGTGTGGACTATTTTATGCAAGTTTAAGCTGCTGATTTGAGAAAATGTTTTATGGCAGATATCACACTCGAATGGTTTCTCTCCAGTGTGGATTCTTTTATGTTCATTTAACCGCCCGATTCGAGAAAATTTTTTACCGCAAACATCACAATCGCGTGATTGTATGGATTTTTGTTCCTGTTTCTGTCGTGTATGGATTTTTGAGTGTTTTTTTAAAACGTTAATTTGAGAAAACCTTTTAGCACAGATATGACACTCGTATGGCTTCTCACCAGTGTGAACTCTCCTGTGCACGTTTAAATCACTGATTGCGTAAAATGCTTTACCACAAAAGTCACACACGTGCGGCTTCTCTCCAGTGTGAGTTTGTATGTGCTTTTTTAGAGCGGAGGGGTGAGAAAAAGTTTTAGCACAGATATGACACTCATACGGCTTCTCCCCAGTGTGAACTCTTCTGTGTGAATTCAAATCAGAACACGCTTTTCCACAGATATCACATTGATATATCTTCTCCCCAGTATGAATTGTTATGTGCCTTTTCAAAAAGGACATTCGAGAAAATGTTTTAGCACAGATATCACATTTATGTGGTTTCTCTCCAGTGTGAATTCTTATGTGCTGCTTGAAACCACTCATTTGAGCAAAAGCTTTTCCACAGATATCACACTCATGCGGTTTCTCTCCAGAGTGGACTTTTTCGTGTAGTTTTAAATTGCTGAAATGAGAAAACATTTTACTACAGATACCACACTCATACGGCCTCTCCCCGGTGTGGACTCTTTCGTGTGTTTTGAAATGGCCAATGTGAGAAAACGTTTTACCACAGACACCACATTCGTGTGACTTTTTCTTCCCGGTATGGCCTTTTTTGTGAAGTATTAAATGTTGTATTCGAGAAAACGTTTTACCACATATGTCACACTCGTTTGGTTTTTCTCCGGTGTGGATTCTTTCGTGCAGTTTTAAATTACCCATTCTAGTAAAGGATTTCCCGCAGTTACCACACTGATGTCTCTTTTCTACAGAGAGGACTTTTTTGTGTTTGTGCAAATTTTTCTCCTTCAACAATTTTTCGCCGCATAATTCACGCCCATGTGAATTTTTTTCAATATTTATCTTATCTGAAACGGTAGATTCACATTGCTTTATACTTAATGCTATTGCTATCGAAACACAACTGGTGTCGTCTTCATTTACATCATCATGCTGTGATGCCACAGATGATTCATCCATATTATCAGAGATGTGTTTCAGCAGAGTACCAAATCTGAGATTTCTTCAATTTTCATCAAATTCGATGTCACTCTAAAAATTCTCCTAGCGTATCTACTAGTAGAGAATCGGCTATTTCATCTTTGAGATGCGGGTGAGAATCCCCAATCACCTGCAAAAGAAGAGATACCACCATCACAAAGTCTAAATCTTTTTTTTTTTTTGCATTCATTCCACTCATCTATTACACGGAGAAATGGAGCTTATGTAAATAATATAATCAACTAGTTCGTTTCAAAATGTGGTTGGCGGACAAAGGGGGAAGGATGTGAAAAACATTGTTAAGGGTTTCAGGAGATGTGTAGGTCCTTGATTCTCTGTGATTCAGTAGAAATATCAGTATTGATGCAAACGACGATTCTAGATGTATTTCGTTCTCAACAACATGGTGTTCATCAGAAAACGTAATCATCATCGTGACAGCACATTATGTATTGGTATATAAAGTATGATGATTTGTTTTTCTGAGCGGGTAATCGAGAGCCGAGAAACGAATATAGTGCATAGTTTTCATGACAGATGAACTGCTTATAAAAAGTTGTAAAAAATTGAGCTGCACAGTTACTAAGCTGATTTAAGACTTATAAGAAAAGGAAATAAAAGAGCCATTTACTTGATGAACTGATGTTTTGTAACAAAGGCCAATTCCTAGACATGAAAAATCTGTAGTTTATCACGTTATGAAATATTTCGAAGAAAACGTGCAGCACGCTCTATCCAGTGGCGAAAAATAGCTTTTCCCTCCACCTTCCTTTGTCAACTCATAAACAAAACAAATCACGTTACATATACATATAAAATAGCATGTCCTGACTGATTCATCATCGCCGAGCCAAAACCGCTGAAGCTGTAAACTTTAAATTCGATCAGCACTTTTATTTCATGATGCAAAGACTCACTTTTTTTTTTTTTTTTTTTTTTTTAAACCCTAAGGGGAGTTCAAAGAGAAATCCCGTCGAGCCGAAACCGACTGAGGTGAAAAATATGAAATTTGGTCAGCAATATTAATTTGTAATGTAGACTCACTAAAAAGAGATTTCTCAAAATTCAACCCCTGGGGGGGAGGGGTTCGAAGGTTATATGGAAGCTATAAATTTGAAATTTAGGCTGTTTTATTTTATCATGTGAAGACTCTAAGCAGGGACTTTTCAAATTTCAACCTCTAAATGCGTTCAACATGAGGCAATCATGGCACCGAGCTGAAACCGCTGAAGCTATAAATATGAAATTCGGTTAGTATTATATGGCAAAAAAAGTCCACAGAAACTTTAAAAATGAATAAAAACCGGAAAAGCAATCGAAATAAAGAACTGTTTGCAGGGTTAGCATCGCTATGTCACGGAAATTTTTTGAAACAGGAAAAGAAAAATAACTAAAAAACAGCCAATAGGTGGCGCTGGTATGAGCGACTTCGGTGGAAATACGCTAATGAGACGGTTATAAGAACTTGTGAGCTCCTAATGCACAACCAGCTAGCTTCTCACAGAATTTAAAGAAACAATTAAATTTAAAAGCGAAATGCAAAAAACGAGAAAAATATAAATACCTTATTTAATTAAACAATTTCTCAACATAATAGAATGTTAATAGACTAAAAATGTTTTTTTTCGCTATTTTCTCAGCCTGAAGAATGTTGCAATATTTTCTATACGAATCACGAGTCGCTTTCAGGAGTTCAGCATCTCAATGACAATTTTTTTCAAATTTTTCATGCCTCACAACACCAGATTTTGTGTCTTATTCCATTGGATGGACAGATTTTTCCCTGTTCAAACATACTTTTGTTAGCACTGAACTCTCCTTCGCTGTCTGCGTTACCATGTGCTGAAAATAAAAAAATCCTTCACCAAAACTGGCAAAATTTTAAACTTTGGGCTGCTTTCAAGGTTACAAAGTTTGAATATGTCTGCCCAATATCTATTTATCCTCTGAAATGATTTCACTTCTTGTAATTTGCAATGTAGTGCAATCCATTCATCACACATAATTGATAGTTCTGTTGGTGATACAATGTTAAGCAACATTCCCAGCAATGCACGAGAGGTAGAGCAAAAAACAAAAAAGAAGGGAGGGTGCAAACATTTCATTCTCTCCAACATGTTTTGGAAAGGTAGGACATTCATATATAATAGGTATCTCACATAAGTTATGTAAAATGAGCATGCTCCTAGTACAAACTCCTTCCTTTGGCTATTGTCAAGAGAATGCCCCTCCCCACCAATGCAGGGGCGAACCATGCGGCCAACTCGCGGGAGAAAAAACTCTCCGAAATTGGAAAATTCGGCATATTCATTCAGGGACTTCGATATTTGATAGCCCGCGGGTTACCAATAACAGTACAGGACTTTGTACTTAAAGGTATAGTCCACCGATCACGAGAACAACACTGGCTACGTCACGTAACGTCACGTCGGACAATTATATTATTTACTTTTAGGTAAAGCAACTGTCCATCGAGAATAACGCATTAGCAACGGCGCTTTCCCGTTTGGCGTCTTTAGCGCTATTTTGGCCTCCTAGAAATTTCACTAAAAAAGTCACGGCAGTGCTCTTGATAACGTCGTCATCGCAGCGTTTTTGTTGCGTAAACACCGGCTGTTCGACAGTGTCGTCTTAAGGCATTGTCGCATTAAATTCACAAAAATAAGATCTGGTTGAAATTTTCCAGAATTTACGTGGTAGGGCCTCAGAAAAATCACTTGGCCCGGGAAAGCCCGTGATGCTCTTAAGATGGCTCGGCTGCTCGAGCACTTACGGCACATTATTTTAATACAAAAAATATATTTTTTATTCCGCAGAAGGGATCGAAACTCCAGCCTTTTGTTAATAATCAGTTGCATGCATCAAGCTGAAGCCGAACACTGCTCGTATAAAACATTTTCGACCATGGCCCCCAGAAGGATGTGCTACTACACCGCACACCAATTCCGGTAATATATAGCCATACGGTAATTTCAAACCAGTGGAGTTGGGTGGGAAATGAAGGCTCCATCCATCGGTGGTCGCCCTAGGCTCGGTAGGTAAAGAACTTCCTTCGAATGTTCTATGCCCGGATTCGAACCCATGGACCTTGATGGTAACCTTCGTAGTGACAGACGAGCTGAAGACGAAGGATGGGCTGATAAAATCCAGCCTATAGGAGAATTCTTATAATTTTTTTTCCACACTGTAAATTCAGAATGGAAGGCCGGTGAGAGATCCCAGCCAGGATCCCTGCTGCAGCATGAGAGGACCATTCTTCCGATGCCCTTAAGCATGGCCCCCACATCTTGCAGCCGGGCTCTCAGATTGGAATCTTCGACGGGTCACTCTAAAATGAATTTATAGTTGTAAAAAATGATTAGAATCATCCAGGATCCCTGTCAGCCCTGCCCTTGGGAGGACATGCCCTAAAGGTGGCTATAGACGTAACTGCAAACTTGACAAGCAGGCATGCTCAATCTTTTTATTTGTTACTACTGCATTTGTCACCTATTTAAAAAGTCCATATGAGTAGCTTCTGTCGAGAAAGGAAAAAAGACGATGATATGGCTATAAGAGAAGGACAACAGAAGAAGAATGGCTAATTGCTAGCAAGTGGCATTCTCTTGCTGCGGTATAGAAATTAAACCGAAGAAAATGCAATATAATTTACAGTAGTAATAAATTATTATCATTATAATTATATAATACTCCTTTTGTATAAAATTATTAATTTAAAGTATTTTAACAATTAATTTATTTCATTATTTTTTAAGAATTTAATTATTAATTTAAAGTAATTTTACTCCCTTTATTACTAAATAATCACGACTCCCTTCGAATTTTTTTTTGTATCAAATATTTTAGTTCAAAATATTAAATTTAATAAAATTCAAATTTTTTAAATTAAAAAATTTAATTTACTTCCAAAATTTATAACAACAATTTTCGAGAACATCTTTTAACAAACACCAACACAAAAAGCGCAGCTCACTCAAGCGTGAAGAATACCCTCAGAACAGAGATTTGCGCCAAGACAGCCTTTACTGTGTGGCAACCCGGGATAATTTTTATCCTTTCCACGCGCCGAAATGGACCCTCTCCAGAGAGCAGCGTTCGCGTAACTCTTCTCGTGATCTGAGGACTATAGTAGAACTTGCTTTCAAACCGAGCACAACTCAGGTCTATCACCATCTATGGACGATTTACTACCTAGTGAACTGTGCCGGAAGTGTAACTGTGTGTGTACCTAACAGTCTGAATGCGTATGTACTGTTGTGTTTGATTTTTCAGTGCCGCCATCTATATTCCAGAAGTGAAGAGAGTGATGTGTTATGATTGAATTACATTTTTGCTGTTTGTGGGTCTGTTGCTCTCTGTGGCGCGACTTTTTAAAGGGGGGATCGGCTAGCATTCGCGCTTCGAAGTTGGGAACCCACAGGTAGTAGAATTACTTTCCAAGGTCACGAGATAACGCGATTGTGGTAGACGGTAGGAAAAAAGTGAAAAGTTTCCCCCTTCGCACCTTTTCCCTCGTCACGGAAAGAACGCGGCCCGTGAACAAAATTTTCATGGTTATTTCTTTTTTCTAAATTCCGGGTATTTGACGCACTAGTGAATTGGCGGTACCTCCACGAAGCAGAAAAAAGAATTGGCGCACCATGTAGCAAGAGAATCGTTTCGGCACAGCGGCCCTGCGTAAATAAATTGCTTTTACTTACTCCTGTTTTTCCCAATGAATGAAGCCCCTTTAATGCTTAACATTCATTTCAAACAAACTTTGGACAAAGATTAGCATTGCTTTAAATTTAAAAAAAAAAAAAAATCCCAATTCAAAAGAGATGCAGTACATTTCATTTTGTGAAATAATTTTTCGTGTTTTTGAATGCAAATTGGGTGGAAAATAGTTAAAAAAAAGAATATTGTATTTAGTTCCTATAGAATTATTCTCAAGAGAATTTATGCGGTATTCAGCCTGGCCTGAAAACTGTGCTTTGTGTTGACATTTTTTTTATATACAGTCAAACCTCGTTAGTGCGTCACCCGGTTAACACGTCACTCCGCTTACCGGGTCACTTTTTGGAACTCCCAATTGGAATTGGCACAGCTATGGCTTACTCCGCTTAACGAGTCACTCCGCTTCGTAAGTCATATTTTTGCGCTCCCAAGAGTGACTCATTAACGAGGTTTGACTGTACAAGTCCATTAGAGGAGGAATGGGTCATCCTTAATTTAATTAGCTTGATTGAGTTACTGTATTAGTTTTAAAATATTTGATATAACAGTTTTCTTCTATTCAGATTCTTTCATTACTGTTTTTGATTAATATGTAGTTCTTTTTAGTTTTAGATATTTTTTCCTTCAAACTTTTTATGTAGAGTCATTACTTCATTTAAATCTGGTTGTAGGAATATAGATTTTCACATCTTTATAAATATTGTGGTCGTGATTTGAATAGTTATTTCAATTATAAATTTAGTTCAAATTTACTCCACTTCAATGTTAAATTTTTACTTTTTAATTATTGTTCCACCCCCTCCCATATGGGAAGGAGGAATGTGACAAATTCCTCATAAAAAAGAGATTACTACGTTTGGAGTGTCATTTTTTTTCCATATCTCAAAAGTGATAAAAGGTTCATTATTCATCAATTACATTTTATATCTTAGGCCGAACACATACTGGGGAGACGACAAAGAGAGCGATTTCAAAAGAGAAAATACATCGATGCTTATCTCGATGTCCCCTCACATACTGACGAGGCGGAGAGAGCGAAAATGACCGCAGGCGTTCCGAAGGGTAAAGAAGAGAAGCCTTTGAGCGGGAAAAGTGACATCTCGCCAACTAGTAACCCTACCAGCCTGTTCATGCCAAATCAATCAGTTTGGCAATATTGGAGGATTCCAATAAACCAGCGGTTCTCAACCAGTGCTCCGTAGAGCCCTTATGGCCCCGTGTGAACTCCCAGGGGCTCCGTGGCCACTCGAGGAAAATAAATAAAAAAAACCAGTAAATTTGAAAAAAATAATTAATATTTTTGAATAATAAAAATAAGTCAGAAACTTTGATGAATAAATACAAAAAATAGGCGTCTGGGGCTCCGCCATAGAAATTACATATCGGAAAAGGGCTCCGTGGGTCAAAAAAGGCTGAGAAGCGCTGCAATAAACCCATTAATCCTCAAAAGACTGCAAGTCCTGTTTATATATGTTTTTAATGACTTCTTGTATCAAACCGTTGTTTCGAATATTATTATTGCATAATGTTATTATATTATAATATTATTGCATAACGATTTAAATAATTACACTTCAATCAAGATAGAGACAACAGAATTAGTTAGACACTGAATAAAAATACATGCCTATAATCCGCAGAAGATAATTTCGATACTTTCTAAACAAAGCTTTATTTATTCATTAATTGGGGAAGGGGGTTCTCAGCCCCCCAACACAAAATTTATTGGGGGGGGGGTTGAAATAGCCCCCCCCCCCGCCATGTTTTGGTGCCTACGTCCCATGGCAGTACGGCAGTACGTTTCTTATTAAAAGCTATTCAGAGACAATTGAAAAGATGAAATTTGAAGGATGGAATTTGCGCCCCTCCTGATACTACGCCCAGGAAACCAGACCAACCCCACCCCCCTAGTTGCAGCACTGTCCGTTCATCAGAAGGAAGTTAGTTCTCTTGCACATAGTGTAGTTTTCCATGCAAAAAGCGCACTGGGATGGGCGGAAATTTGAGAAATATCTATCTCGTTAGTCCCAGTAAAATTTTGAAAAATATTCACGTCTAAAAAAATGACGGGGGGAATTAATCCGTAAAATGCTACCACAACAATCGTCAAACTTTTAAATTAGGATACAAAATTAAGGATCAAAATTAAGGACAAAATTAATTAGGATTTAAATTAAGCACAAAAAATGGGAATCGAAAAGAAGAGAGAGCGCCAAAAGTGAAAAAAAATCCGAAGCACTCCCCCCAAACCAAATGGCGGTACCTCTCCGCTCACATCCCCAGTATGTGTTCGGCCTTTAGGCCGAACACATACTGGGGATGTGAGCGGAGAGGTACGAAATAGCGGCGAAAACAAATGTACTGTTTTGTTCTGCGCCTCACATACTCGGGCAGCGAGACGAGGAGGAGAAAGAGGCGGCTCAAGAGGTACGCGATTCTTTCAAGCCGGTTTGTTTTCATCGCGAGGTAAAATCAGACGCTATTTGGGGATTGGTCAGTTTTCTCCCCTTTTTTTTTTCCTCACTCTCTTGGAAAAAAAAGAGAACTTCTGAGGGGGGATCATCATCATCACCACCCATTTGGTTTCGAGGGGGTTTTCGGATGTTTTTTCACTTTTGGCGCTCTCTCTTCTTTTCGATTCCCATTTTTTGTGCTTAATTTAAATCCTAATTAATTTTGTCCTTAATTTTCTATCCTAATTTAAAAGTTTGACGATTGTTGTGGTAGCATTTTACGGATTAATTCCCCCCGTCATTTTTTTAGACGTGAATATTTTTCAAAATTTTACTGGACTAACGAGATAGATATTTCTCAAATTTCCGCCCATCCCATTGCGTTTTTTGCATGGGAAACTACACTATGTGCAAGAGAACTTCCTTCTGATGAACGGACAGTGCTGCAACTAGGGGGTGGGGTTGGTCTGGTTTCCTGGGCGTAGTATCAGGAGGGGCGCAAATTCCATCTTTTCAATTGTCTCTGAATAGCTTTTAATAAGAAACGTACTGCCGTACTGCCATGGGACGTAGGCACCAAAACATGGCGGGGGGTGGGCTATTTCAACCCCCCCCCCCCAATAAATTTTGTGTTGGGGGGCTGAGAACCCCCTTCCCCAATTAATGAATAAATAAAGCGGGGCACTGCATCATTCTACATACGGGCTCGAGGCTCGTCACGGGACGACTGGAAACTTTCAGCCCTCTCAATGTTTTTTCATGCCCACGCCTTTGCTCTGGGCTGCAAAATGTAAAGGGTGGCAAATTTCTGTTGGAAACTGGAAAACCACTATAAAATCATAAGTTATATATCACTATACATCATTATGCAGTCGCTGGGGCGGAAAAAACCTGTCCTCCCCACAAACACATCAAAAATCTTTTAGAAAGAAAACTTTATCTATGTACTGTCTACACCAGCGGTTCTCAACCAGTGCTCCACGTGCACTGGTTGAGGGTGCTCCACGTTCACTCAATTGAAGTAAAGTGAATCAGTAAATTTTATGACCAAATGAAAAAAAAAAACGTGGCGTACGGGGCTCCGTCGTAGAAATTATATTCTAAAAAGGGCTCCGTGACGCAGAAAAAAGGTTGAGAATTGCTGGTCGACATTAATTTTCTACTCAATACTGAACATGTTCTTAGAATTTCAACGAAAATTTGTAGAGATTTTTCCAGGAACGTCATTTCAACGTTTTCCAGGGAAGGGGGCAGGCAAAGAACATGAACTCAATTTATGTATATCTACTCTATAATATAAAATCACAAACTCGAAAAGGGCCTGTTTCTAAGCAACCGAAATTAGTGACGATTTTATGTTACGGAAGTGAGTGACGTTTTTTGAGTGATGGAAATCGGTTACGATTTTAGGTCAAGTATTCATTTAACTCTAGCATATTCGGGACCCATTTAACCCATCGGGACCAAGTTACGTGCATGTACTGAGAGGCTCCCACATCCTACAGCAGGGCCCCTAGACTGGAATAGATGGCGAGCCCCCAAACCAGCTTTTCGGGGGCCCTCTGTGGTTAATTTATAGTGTGAAAAATCAAAAAGTGATAAGAATCGTTCCGGCCCCTGTCAGCCCTGCCCTTGTGGGGGAAGGGGGGGGGTCATGCTGAGAGGTATGTATATGTATCATATACATATAACACCAGTGCTCCCAACACACAGGGTCGGGGTACCCGGGGGGATTGCACATATACCTTAATGGGGAAGTTAAAAGGTTTGATTTCCAGGGCCCTTGATGGATCTCGTTGTTTTCTTGCTGCTTTAACATTGAAAAATTTGCGATAGCGGAAGCTCAAGCTATATCCAGTCTGGGGACCCCATAAAATTTGCGAATTCGGTCACGGGTAATTGGGGGGGGGGGGCTGGAATTTATTCGTTGGTAAAATGAATACAAATGAACATTTGCCGTGGCACTCACAGGGGGGATGTCGGATATTGGGTCCCTGCTGCTGAATGGGGGCCTTGGATTTCATTCGTTGTAAAATTGATAAAAATTTAAAATTTTCGTAGCTCCTCACCGGGGAGATATCCGACAAGTCTCCAGGTCGGGGCCCCATGGAAATGTTGACAGGTTTCATTTTGGGTGTCCCTTGATGAATCTCATTGATTTTTGTTGTTTAACAATGTAAAATTTGCAACACATCGGTAGCCCGAGATAAATCCAGTCTGGGCCCCACTAAAATTCAGCGAATTGGAGTCTGGGGACCCCCATGGGCAAGTTTTCTGGGGGTACTTGATGAATCACATTTGTTTTTTGTTGTTTTCTTATTATAAAATTCGCTTCTTCAGTAAACTGGTGCTTTCACATGTCCCTTTCCATAGTACGCTGATGAAGTGGGACGAAATAAACAAGATATGTTGTGATGAGAAAAGGGGGTTGGGGGTTGGTTGCCAAAGGCGACAGGGGGGGGGGCAGAGCCCCCTAGTATATATATATATTTGTATGTATATATACCATTTTTAGTGTATTTTCCAAAGCCCCCCCCCTCCCTCGAATGACGGCCCCGTATTTGTCAACACGTTGATGGATTAGCAGGGGTTCTCAAACTGTGCGCACCAACCTTTGTCAGGGGTGCAGTTTCGCAGTGGTCTTGACAAAGGTTTTTCAAAGAAATGCTTTTCTTACAACTGCTCTTCACGTAGACGTACGCAGAATTTTCTCGGGGGGGTGGGGGTTCAGATTTGTTTTTCCTTCTGGGGGGGGTTTACGTTTTTTCCGGCAAAATAACACTATAATCTTGGCTTAAGGGGGGGAGTGTTAGAACCCCAAATCCCCCCTTTGCGTACGCCAATGGCTCTTCATAAGAGAAATGGGCGGTGCGGGTGGAAAATGTTTGAGATTGAGAACCCGTTTTTTAGGAAAACGGATAAAACACCGTGATGATTGCTCATCGCTTACTAACATTGTCGAAACACGGTTTCTGTTTTTTTCTCTTTTATTTTATTGTACTGAATATCTGTTATTTCCGTGGATTTGAATTGGAATGTCGTGTGTTATGAAAGAGGCACAAGATTTTTTCTGATGCAAATAATGAACATCTTACACGCAATACATATTTCTGTATTTCTTAAAAAATCGAAACCAGTTGATTGCAGCATCCGTGCGTTCATTGAAATTGGTTATGCACAGAACATGGCAGTTATAAGCAGTGCCGTCGTAAGGCATGAGCCCACCAGGGCAAGGACCGTGGGACCTAAAGATAAAAAAGGCTTCACAAAAGTGAGATGTGGTTGAGATTTTCGGGAATTTGCCTGGTAGGGCCTCAGAAAAATCATTTGGCCCTTGGGCCCATGATGCTCTTAAGACAAGACAGCCCTGCATATAGGAGCAATCTGTAACTCTGGGATTTCATAAATAATGGATCCACACTGATAATTTGTGCTTAACGACCACGTATACATTTATCGCTAATAACAATCATTTTCATAATGATACGGTGGCCATAAAAAAATTACGGTTTCATCATCGAGGGGTGTATGGATAACTTCTCACTTCATCTCATTAACGGTGATATTTTGTTTAGAAAGTATCGAAATTATCTTCTGCGGATTATAGGCATGTATTTTTATTCAGTGTCTAACTAATTCTGTTGTCTCTATCTTGATTGAAGTGTAATTATTTAAATCGTTATGCAATAATATTATAATATAATAACATTATGCAATAATAATATTCGAAACAACGGTTTGATACAAGAAGTCATTAAAAACATATATAAACAGGACTTGTAGTCTTTTGAGGATTAATGGGTTTATTGCAGCGCTTCTCAACCTTTTTTGACCCACGGAGCCCTTTTCCGGTATGTAATTTCTATGGCGGAGCCCCAGACGCCTATTTTTTGTATTTATTCATCAAAGTTTCTGACTTATTTTTATTATTCAAAAATATTAATTATTTTTTTCAAATTTACTGTTTTTTTTTTATTTATTTTCCTCGAGTGGCCACGGAGCCCCTGGGAGTTCACACGGGGCCATAAGGGCTCTACGGAGCACTGGTTGAGAACCGCTGGTTTATTGGAATCCTCCAATATTGCCAAACTGATTGATTTGGCATGAACAGGCTGGTAGGGTTACTAGTTGGCGGGTTGTCACTTTTCCCGCTCAAAGGGTTCTCTTCTTTACCCTTCGGAACGCCTGCGGTCATTTTCGCTCTCTCCGCCTCGTCAGTATGTGAGGGGACATCGAGATAAGCATCGATGTATTTTCTCTTTTGAAATCGCTCTCTTTGTCGTCTCCCCAGTATGTGAGCGGAGAGGTACGAAATAGCGGCGAAAACAAATGTACTGTTTTGTTCTGCGCCTCACATACTCGGGCAGCGAGACGAGGAGGAGAAAGAGGCGGCTCAAGAGGTACGCGATTCTTTCAAGCCGGTTTGTTTTCATCGCGAGGTAAAATCAGACGCTATTTGGGGATTGGTCAGTTTTCTCCCCCTTTTTTTTTTCCTCACTCTCTTGGAAAAAAAAGAGAACTTCTGAGGGGGGATCATCATCATCATCACACCATTTGGTTTGGGGGGAGTGCTTCGGATTTTTTTTCACTTTTGGCGCTCTCTCTTCTTTTCGATTCCCATTTTTTGTGCTTAATTTAAATCCTAATTAATTTTGATCCTTAATTTTGTATCCTAATTTAAAAGTTTGACGATTGTTGTGGTAGCATTTTACGGATTAATTCCCCCCGTCATTTTTTTAGACGTGAATATTTTTCAAAATTTTACTGGACTAACGAGATAGATATTTCTCAAATTTCCGCCCATCCCATTGCGCTTTTTGCATGGAAAACTACACTATGTGCAAGAGAACTAACTTCCTTCTGATGAACGGACAGTGCTGCAACTAGGGGGTGGGGTTGGTCTGGTTTCCTGGCCGTAGTATCAGGAGGGGCGCAAATTCCATCTTTTCAATTGTCTCTGAATAGCTTTTAATAAGAAACGTACTGCCGTACTGCCATGGGACGTAGGCACCAAAACATGGCGGGGGGGGGGGGGCTATTTCAACCCCCCCCCCCCAATAAATTTTGTGTTGGGGGGCTGAGAACCCCCTTCCCCAATTAATGAATAAATAAAGCGGGGCACTGCATCCTTCTACATACGGGCTCGAGGCTCGTCACGGGACGACTGGAAACTTTCAACCCTCTCAATGTTTTTTCATGCCCACGCCTTTGCTCTGGGCTGCAAAATGTAAAGGGTGGCAAATTTCTGTCGGAAACTGGAAAACCACTATAAAATCATAAGTTATATATCACTATACATCATTATGCAGTCGCTGGGGCGGAAAAAACCTGTCCTCCCCACAAACACATCAAAAATCTTTTAGAAAGAAAACTTTATCTATGTACTGTCTACACCAGCGGTTCTCAACCAGTGCTCCACGTGCACTGGTTGAGGGTGCTCCACGTTCACTCAATTGAAGTAAAGTGAATCAGTAAATTTTATGACCAAATGAAAAAAAAAAACGTGACGTACGGGGCTCCGTCGTAGAAATTATATTCTAAAAAGGGCTCCGTGACGCAGAAAAAAGGTTGAGAATTGCTGGTCGACATTAATTTTCTACTCAATACTGAACATGTTCTTGGAATTTCAACGAAAATTTGTAGAGATTTTTCCAGGAACGTCATTTCAACGTTTTCCAGGGTAGGGGGCAGGCAAAGAACATGAACTCAATTTATGTATATCTACTCTATAATATAAAATCACAAACTCGAAAAGGGCCTGTTTCTAAGCAACCGAAATTAGTGACGATTTTATGTTACGGAAGTGAGTGACGTTTTTTGAGTGATGGAAATCGGTTACGATTTTAGGTCAAGTATTCATTTAACTCTAGCATATTCGGGACCCATTTAACCCATCGGGACCAAGTTACGTGCATGTACTGAGAGGCTCCCACATCCTACAGCAGGGCCCCTAGACTGGAATAGATGGCGAGCCCCCAAACCAGCTTTTCGGGGATGATGATGGATCCTTGATGGATCTCGTTGTTTTCTTGCTGCTTTAACATTGAAAAATTTGCGATAGCGGAAGCTCAAGCTATATCCAGTCTGGGGACCCCATAAAATTTGCGAATTCGGTCACGGGTAATTGAGGGGGGGGGGCTGGAATTTATTCGTTGGTAAAATGAATACAAATGAACATTTGCCGTGGCACTCACAGGGGGGATGTCGGATATTGGGTCCCTGCTGCTGAATGGGGGCCCTGGATTTCATTCGTTGTAAAATTGATAAAAATTTAAAATTTTCGTAGCTCCTCACCGGGGAGATGTCCGACAAGTCTCCAGGTCGGGGCCCCATGGAAATGTTGACAGGTTTCATTTTGGGTGTCCCTTGATGAATCTCATTGATTTTTGTTGTTTAACAATGTAAAATTTGCAACACATCGGTAGCCCGAGATAAATCCAGTCTGGGCCCCACTAAAATTCAGCGAATTGGAGTCTGGGGACCCCCATGGGCAAGTTTTCTGGGGGTACTTGATGAATCACATTTGTTTTTTGTTGTTTTCTTATTATAAAATTCGCTTCTTCAGTAAACTGGTGCTTTCACATGTCCCTTTCCATAGTACGCTGATGAAGTGGGACGAAATAAACAAGATATGTTGTGATGAGAAAAGGGGGGGTGGGGGTTGGTTGCCAAAGGCGACGGGCGGGGGCAGAGCCCCCTAGTATATATATATATTTGTATGTATATATACCATTTTTAGTGTATTTTCCAAAGCCCCCCCCCCTCCCTCGAATGACGGCCCCGTATTTGTCAACACGTTGATGGATTAGCAGGGGTTCTCAAACTGTGCGCGCCAACCTTTGTCAGGGGTGCAGTTTCGCAGTGGTCTTGACAAAGGTTTTTCAAAGAAATGCTTTTCTTACAACTGCTATTCACGTAGACGTACGCAGAATTTTCTCGGGGGGTGGGGGTTCAGATTTGTTTTTCCTTCTGGGGGGGTTTACGTTTTTCCCGGCAAAATAACACTATAATCTTGGCTTAAGGGGGGAGTGTTAGAACCCCAAATCCCCCCTTTGCGTACGCCAATGGCTCTTCATAAGAGAAATGGGCGGCGCGGGTGGAAAATGTTTGAGATTGAGAACCAGTTTTTTAGGAAAACGGATAAACACCGTGATGATTGCTCATCGCTTACTAACATTGTCGAAACACGGTTTCTGTTTTTTTCTCTTTTATTTTATTGTACTGAATATCTGTTATTTCCGTGGATTTGAATTGGAATGTCGTGTGTTATGAAAGAGGCACAAGATTTTTTCTGATGCAAATAATGAACATCTCACACACAATACATATTTCTGTATTTCTTAAAAAATCGAAACCAGTTGATTGCAGCATCCGTGCGTTCATTGAAATTGGTTATGCACAGAACATGCCGGTTAAAAGCAATGCCGTCGTAAGGCATGAGCCCACCAGGGCAAGGACCGTGGGACCTAAAGATAAAAAAGGCTTCACAAAAGTGAGATGTGGTTGAGATTTTCGGGAATTTGCCTGGTAGGGCCTCAGAAAAATCATTTGGCCCTTGGGCCCATGATGCTCTTAAGACGGCCCTGCATATAGGAGGAATCTGTAATTCTGGGATTTCATAAATAATGGATCCACACTGATAATTTGTGCTTAACGACCACGTATACATTTATCGCTAATAACAATCATTTTCATAATGATACGGTGGCCATAAAAAAATTACGGTTTCATCATCGAGGGGTGTATGGATAACTTCTCACTTCATCTCATTAACGGTGATATTTTGTTTAGAAAGTATCGAAATTATCTTCTGCGGATTATAGGCATGTATTTTTATTCAGTGTCTAACTAATTCTGTTGTCTCTCTATCTTGATTGAAGTGTAATTATTTAAATCGTTATGCAATAATATTATAATATAATAACATTATGCAATAATAATATTCGAAACAACGGTTCGATACAAGAAGTCATTAAAAACATATATAAACAGGACTTGCAGTCTTTTGAGGATTAATGGGTTTATTGCAGCGCTTCTCAACCTTTTTTGACCCACGGAGCCCTTTTCCGGTATGTAATTTCTATGGCGGAGCCCCAGACGCCTATTTTTTGTATTTATTCATCAAAGTTTCTGACTTATTTTTATTATTCAAAAATATTAATTATTTTTTTCAAATTTACTGTTTTTTTTTATTTATTTTCCTCGAGTGGCCACGGAGCCCCTGGGAGTTCACACGGGGCCATAAGGGCTCTACGGAGCACTGGTTGAGAACCGCTGGTTTATTGGAATCCTCCAATATTGCCAAACTGATTGATTTGGCATGAACAGGCTGGTAGGGTTACTAGTTGGCGAGATGTCACTTTTCCCGCTCAAAGGCTTCTCTTCTTTACCCTTCGGAACGCCTGCGGTCATTTTCGCTCTCTCCGCCTCGTCAGTATGTGAGGGGACATCGAGATAAGCATCGATGTATTTTCTCTTTTGAAATCGCTCTCTTTGTCGTCTCCCCAGTATGTGTTCGGCCTTAGGGAAAAATTTTTAAAAATATTTTTGGGAAAACTGTCCCATTCCTCCCTACTCTCCCCTTGGCGATTGGCCGAAAGTTGCACATTTATATAGAGAACACACACACAGATATACAAACAGAAAATCAATTTTATACATAGATTTTTCAAATATATATTGCATTGATTTGGATATTCCGGGATGAATGATAGCAGAGGTGTGTTAGTTTCGTGTTAGCTGCAGAAGACTGAATCATATTTCCAATAATTTTAGGAAGAACACTGATGTGATAGCAGTACATGCTCACGTGGTTAATCCATGTCACACTTTTTACCAGAGTATCACGACAGATTACTGCAGAGATCTTCCTCCGATGACTCATCGGCAGCGTGTAACAGTTCGTGCCTCTTTAAACTGCTGGTATTCGAAAATCTTTTGCCGCAAAAACTGCACTCGTGTGGCTTTTCTCCGGAGTGCAGTCGTTTGTGCCTATTCAAACTGCTGCTACTCGAAAACTTTTTATCACAGAACTCGCATCCGTATCGCTTTTCTCCGGTGTGGACTCGATTATGAGTGAGCAAATTGCAACGGTACTTGAATCTTTTGCTGCAGACACCACATTCGAATGGCGCTTCCATGCTGTGTGCCCTTTCGTGGTTTTTCAAACTGTGAAGATGTGCGAATCCTTTACCACAGATAACGCACTCGTGTGGCTTCTCCCCAGTGTGGCTCCGATAATGGACAGCCAAGTTGAAACGCCGCCGGAACCTTTTCCTGCAAAAATCACACTCGAATGGCTTTTCCTTAGCTTGTGTCATACACTTGCTGGAGATTAGTGAACCATTTTCATCGCAAGGATCCGATTCGCGTGACTTTTCTCCGGTGTTCATGGAGTGATCAACAAATTCAGAAGGCTGCTCGATATTCTGACTGCAAATCTCGCTTTCAGATGGCTTTTCGTCAGTGTGCAAGCGTTTGTGGTGCCTGTTCAAACTACTGCTACCCGAAAATCTTTTGTTGCAAAACTCACACTTGTATCGTTTTTCTCCTGTGTGAACTCGTTTATGAGTGATTAGATTACAACGATACTTGAATCTTCTACCGCAGACACCACATTCGAATGACTCTTCTGCATTGTGACCTCTCTTATGGCTTTTCCAACTATATAGATGTGAAAACACTTTACCGCAAATGTCGCACTTATATGGCTTCTCTCCAGTGTGGATCCGGTTATGGACAATCAAATTGCAACGTCGCTTAAACTTTTTATTGCACACATCACATTCAAATCGTTTTATTGTAGGCAATCGTGTAACATTTTCATTGCAGGGATCCAAATCCTCGGGTTTTAGCTCAGCGTGGATCTGGTTGTGGATAATGAGGTTGGATTCCCGCTTAAAAATTTTACTGCAAAAGTTGCATTTAAATACTTTGACTTCGGAGTGTGATCGTACGTGCTTGTCTAAACCGGTGACGAAAGAGAATCGTCTACCGCAAATGTGGCATTCGTGTGGCTTTCCTCCCGCGTGGAATCGCATATGGTTTGTCAAACGCAACACACGTCGAAACGCTGCACCGCAAATATGACACACGTGTTTCTTTTTTGGCTTTTCTCCAGTGTGGATCCGACTGTGTGTGATCAAATTGGCGCGCTGCGTGAATTTTTTGCCGCAAACGCCACACTCGAATTGCTTTTCTGCAATATGTCCTTGTTTGTGGGTCTTCAAACTGTAGAGGAGCGAAAATCTTTTACCGCAAATATCGCACTCGTGTGGTCTCTCACCTGTGTGGACACGATTATGAACAACCAAATTGAAACGACGGTTGTAGCTTTTGCCACAAGTGTCGCATTCAAAACGCTTTTTTTGTCTCGAGTCCATCATCTTTTCACCAAAGCTAACTGTGGCTAAACAAAGGATCTTTCAATAATTAAATAATTGCATCTGATGGGTTGAAATGGTTTATTCATTCTGTTGTTGATCCTGTTAAGGTGTTGCAAACGAGAGAGCTTTCTGTGGAAACAATGAGTAGAAATCTGCTGATTGACCATGGATCGATTGGTGGTGTTGTAGGCAGTCCTGCTCTGGCGAGTATCCAGTATTCCAATAGAAGCGGTTGTAATATCAGTTACCAGTGGAAGACCCTTGAAGTATATATCTGCAGGCAAGAAAAAATAACACTGTCATAAATCCTGCAGTTGAATATCTTGTCATCAAACTGAGAGCAGAATAAAAGCTTGAGTAATGATGAGAAGATAGCTCTGCTAAAAAGCAAGCAGACTAGAAGCTTGAACTATGATAAGATAGTTTTTGGGATGAACATGGCTAATAAGCCGTGGTATGGTGCACAGGCTCTCAAAGTTTTAAGATGCAAGGTTCGTTTAGCCTAGTAATCATTTACTTCGTTTCATTGCTATATAGATCGTTTACCTGTAGCTCTTTCGTCCTAGCGAAAATCATTCTTCGGTTCCTTCGTCTTAGAGATCATTTGATTGTAGCTCTCACTTAATTTACGAGTAGTTTCCCATGGCCAACTGATAATTTACCTGTGGCTCCTTAGTCATGTTGATTGTTTATCTGCAGTTCCTTGCGTTACCAGTCATCTGCGGTTCTCACAACTTTGTGATAAATATCCACGACGCTCTCATGGGCAGTTAGAAATGAAGAAATAGCCTGTATCTAAGCTTTATCAAAAGCTATGTAGACACAAAATATTTTCTGCTCGGCGTGATGCATTGTGCAGGGTTTGGCGTCGCACACATTGTGAAGGGAATATGGATTTCAAGAAGTTCCGCAAACATCTGAGGCATAGGGGACACAGAGTGGTATTACGTTTAGTAAAAAAATTGTATTATTGACATAGGTGGGCAATCGCCCTCCTATTCACTATACATACCCTCGGTAATTCGATCCTTCCCCCGCCTCCATTCGAAGAGCATGTATCAGCGGACGAGGGGCAGTTACACTCCCTATAAAAATCTGTCTATTAAATCTTTTCACCCGTGGCCCCCTTTTGAACATATCTTATTCTCATAGTCACTTTATCTTATCCGGGGACCCCCATCTATCCTCAAGCAGGAATGATATCCTTCCAACTTGTTGTTTTGGCTTAAGTAAATTTATAGCGAGTCAAATTTTCATTCATAATTGGCCGATCTCCGGACCCCTGATCCCACGAGGTTTCTTTGGGGTGGGAGGTCAATGCATGAAAATATCTCAAAATTATAGGCCCTTGGGCAAAATAACATTCTGGGGCAACGTTCCTAGCTAAAGAAGTAACAACTTTCATATTTACTTAACTCTCGAAAATCATGGTACCACATCTCCCTGTGCTAGATTCTGAAAGTAGTCACATTTTTCTAATATGTATTCTAATTGGAAACTTGTGTAATTTCTTCACATTTGCATTTTTTGTTTCATAGTTCTTTGTGACTCCCCGTTCGCCACCTACTTCACCAAACACCAACTCTGGCCATATCGCCATATTGCAATTTACTGCCATTAGTGAGATGGGTTGGAAGTGAAGGCGCTGTCTATCGGTGGTCGCCTCGCGCGAGTTCGTTAGGGAAAATATCTTTATCCTCCCTTGGGTTCGAACCCGGGACCCTGACAACAACCTTCACAATCAGGGGCGGTCTTAGGGCAGTGCGACCGGTGCTTGCACCGGGCGCTAAATGAGAAGGGGCGCCGAAACATGAGAAGGGCGAAAAAATGGGAAAATGATTTCTACCCGCTCTAGGAGGAGCGTCAAATCCAAGGTAAAAGGGCAGAAAAAAATTCGACATATGTTGAGACATAAAATATCGCTGTTCCTTTGAACGCATCAAAACGAAAAGATTGAAACAAAAGTTTTTTTTTAATTAGGGGAAGTCAGGGACATAAAAGGGTTCCGCTCGGGTAGAGATTTTGTCTCGAACCGCCCCTAAGTGCGACGTGTGTGTGGACTTGAAAATTGTAACAAACCGTACATACACAACTGAACATCTTTTCGGAGTTTCATGGATCTTGTTCCAGATACCCGGTGAATAACGGTAAAGCTTCCTATGAGGCTCCTAGATAGTATCTCTGGTAAGGTCCCACAAAGGGACTTTAAAAGGACATCTTTTTGCTTTCAAGAAACTAATGAGGAACGTATGTTGGAAGTTCAATTTGATTTTTTTAACAGCTTTGTAAACCAGATTCTACAATCATGGACCCCCCTCCCCCGTTCTGTTTTTTAAAATAAAAAAAAAGTGAGGCGCAAAATATATATTGCTTTATTCCATTGGGATAATTGTCCCTAAAATGTGCTTTACGGCATCGTTTTACACCTTGGTAAGGTACTAGGTGGAAGAGAATTGCGCGTTATCGTTGAGATAAAAACCGAAGTTCCTGAGGTTAAAAAAAAAAATCCAGAGAGAAAAATAACCCCTTCTCACACAGTGCCGTTTTAACGCATGGACTCACTCCGGATCCTCAAAAGTAGAGGGGCCTCACGAAAATGAGATCTGTTTAAAATTATCTAGAATTTACTAGGCAAAGCCTCAGAAAAACCACTTGGCTAGGGCAGGGCCGGTCTTAGGCCTAGTGGCGCCTGGTGCAAAAACAGTAGTCAGCGCCCCCCTCCCTCAGGCGAAAATCCAGAGTGATGTGTCAGTGAATTTTTGCTAGTCATTACTGTCCCGTATTTTACGGGACAGATTCATTCTACCATATTATCAGACTCTTGGTGTGGTGATCCATCCCCCCGCACACCACTTGGTTCGATATTAAGGGACGAAGAAGTCAGAAGAACTTCTAGAATGGGATTACTGCTATTTAACTTGTAAAAAAGCATAAAAACCAACTTGTTTGATTTAATTAAGAGATTTAAAAACCTTAAAAAAGCAAAACGTCATACATTTAATGCAGGATACTCATCACAAAAGGATCTATCTTCTTCATACATATTTTAATTGAGTTTTATGGTAAAATACGTACAGGCTAAACTGATAACAAAAGTGATTAAAGTGATATTTCGGTATGATTTATTTCACATTTATAAGACTCATGAACTTAATTTGAAATTATCCCTTTCAGACCCAGTGCTAAGAAACGGAAGAGGCAGGTAAACACCAGCTAAAGCCCCGGGACCTGCAACTTGGGCAGGTCCGTAACTATCTTGAGACAACTTGGGCGGTTGAAACGAGCCGAATGGGGGGGGGGGTAACTCCTTTTTTCTGAGCATAATCATTTCAAGGACACTCCAAGAAAAGACTGCCCCGAAAAAGCACGCTACGGCCCTGGGGAAGGGCCGTCTTAAGAGCATCATGGGCCTTCCGGGCCAAGTGGCCCCAATCTGAGGCCCTACCTAGTAGATTCTAGAAAATCTTAAGTAGATCTCATTTTCGTGAGGCCGCTCTATAGATATTTTTTTTTTTAACCTCAGGAACTTCGGCTTTAATTTCAACGATAACGCACAATTCTTGAAGTTTGGGCTGAACATCCCTGAAGTTAAAAAAAAAAAAATCTAAAGTGAAAAGAAGCAACCCGCACGTTTGTGCATACAGGGTCTAAAAGGAATTGTGCATAATCGCGCTGGTAATGTTGCGAAATTTATCAAACTTACCGAAACGATTTGTGATTATGTATTACCGATATGCTTTACTGATTCAACGCGCACACACACACACACACACACACATTTACCATAACATACATTTAATTCTATATTTCATTAGCTGCAAAAACCTCATTTCAAATACACGAAGATACATATCCGAAATTTCTCTTATACGAAATGGATTTGCCGCTGCCCCCACCCTTCCTTGTTTTGAATATGTGAGGTACACTACTTTATTTCCATATTTCCATGGAAGTCCCAATTAACCTACCTATTCTGCTGCGTATAGTCCGTAGATTATACGTTTAAAAAAATTACGATGAAATAAAAACAAAATGTCAGAAATGAATTTCTTATTGTGGGTCGAAGTTGCATAAGAAGAGTCTTAACTTTGAAGTGGCTTTAGTGTGGATAAGCCGCTGCGTCTTATCTACGGCTTTATTTTTTTCTTCCGAGAGAGGTTTCATTAGTTATAATTACGTTGAAAATTTATTAACAGAAACATATATTTTTTAAATATTTATAGATTGAGTGGAAGACGGTACAAAAATTGACATTTTCTCTACAAAACCGTGTTAAACAACACCCCCCCCCCAACCTCCTCCTTGAGAGCGATTTTATATTGATAAATGAAATTTTCTCGTGGGTTATACACCGTTGCGGACTATTCTCATGGTGCCTTTCCCCCCCCCCCCAAACTAGCGAAGTTTGCGGGTTATAAGCAGTAAAATTCGATAGGTTTTGTTTAATTCTTATTCAAGATTAACGTCGAGAAAATGACTTTCTTTAAGATGATTAGAATCCTTACTACTCTTATAGAAAACTAATACAAAAAAAATTAAAATCGAAAATTTCCCTAGGATCACCAGATTTTCATTTCGATCGAATTTATATATTGAGGTTTTTTCTACCCTTCTTTTGAAAGTCGGTTGGAAAAAAAAAAAATTGAATTTCCGACATACGTTCCTCATTAGTTTCTTGAAAAAGATGTAGATGTCTTTTTAGAATCTCGTTGTGGCCTCACCTTGCCAAGGCCTCCTAGACAGAGACACTGTCTAGAAGTCTCATAGGAGCCTTTACCGTTACTCACTGGGTATCTGGAACAAAGATCCATGAAACTTCGCAAAGATGTTCAGCTGTGTATATGTACGGTTTGTTAAAATTTTCCACAAACACACACACATACATTTCACTCAGGGTGGGCTCGCGACAAAATCTCTACCTAAGTGGGACCTATATTTGGGTCCCCCTGACCTCCCTAATTAAAAAAAAACTTTTGTTTCAATCGCTTCTTTTTGATGTGTTCAAAGGAACAGCGATATTTTATGTCAAAACATATGTCAAATTTCTTTTGGCCTTTTACCTTGGATTTGGCGCTCCTCCTAGAGCGGGCAGAAATCATTTTCCCATTTTTTCGCCCTTTTACCCCGAACTTAACGCCCCTCCTAGAGAGGGAGCAAAAACGTTTCCCTAATTTTTTTTTGCGTTTCCACTTCGGATATAACGACCCTCCTAAAGCGAGCAGAAATAATTTTCTGTAATTTCTTTCACCCTTTTACGCCGGATTTGGAGCTCCTACTAGAGGTAAAAGGCAGAAATCATTTCCCCTAACGTTTTTCCTCCCTGTCTACCTCAGACTTGGCGCCCCTTGTACAGCGGGCACAAATAATTTTTCCAAATTTTTTTTTCCCTTTCACTTCGGATTTGACGCCCTTCTAGAGCACACCCAGTGCCACGGAGCTGCCCCTGGTTAAACTAACAGGAAAGTCTGGCGAGTCGGGAGACTGGCCAGTGATCGGGGACGCTAAAGTGCATGGGTTTTCTCATGTGAGCATTTTTGTTTCTCCTTTCGTGACAGGTAGAAACGTGACCTAAGTGCAGGATCCCTATTTAAAATGGTCAGCTAATCATGGGTTTTAATTCATTCGTTTTTTAAATATTTTTTTTAGAAATACTGTACTGTATTGAGATTCGATTCTGCGTTTTTAATAAAAGTAATACAAGTCGGGAAAAAAGATGCATGTAAGGCTTTCTGGCTCAAAATCTTTCCCGCATCAGAAGACACCTTCAATTCCTGTGATACACCCCACAACACAGGAAAACACTTTTGCTTTCGTTAGTAGAAAAATTGGGTGACCGCGAGGGCGATTCCTCTATCATTTTTATTTTTTTTACTGCACAACAACAGAGAAAGAAATTGCTTCTCCTTCCCCCCCCCAAAATCTCCTACAGGGGTAAACGAAAAGAGCTTGAGAGAGTGTGCATTTTTATCTGACCAAAATCGCTATGTACTGTACGTATATAGGTGCACTGCCCATCGATTATTTTCTTTTCGAAAAATAACCGTAATATTATATACACTCAAACCTTTTTTTTTTTTTTTTAAATTCTCATCTCGGTCATTTTTCATGTATATTTTAGTTTTTTTTTTATAAATACGTATCTTAAAGATAATTTTTCTAGTAATGTATATTTAATGCGTTTCGGCGCCCTTCTCATTTGGCGACCGGTGCAACGGGCCCATGATGCTCTTAAGATGGCCCTGTCCCTTCCCCAGGTCCGTAGCGTGCTTTCTCGGGGGCAGACTTTTCTTGAAATGGTTACGCTCAGAAAAAGGAGTTACAAGTGCCCCTCTCCCATTCCGCTCGGGTCACCGTCCAAGCTGCTTCGGAATCGTTACGGGCCTGCCCAAGTTGCAGAGCCCGGTGCTTTAGCTGGTGTTTGCCTGCCCCTTCCGTTTCTTAGTACTGGGTCTGAAAGGGATAATTATAAATGAAGTTCACATGAGTTTTATAAATATGAAAGTAATCATACGAAAATATCACTTTCATTTAACCACTTTTATTATCAGTTTAACCCTTACGCGTGAAACTATATATATACTTATTTTACCATAAAATTCAATTAAAATAAGTATGAAGAAGATAGATCCTTTGTGGTGAGTACCCTGCATAAATGTGTGACGTTTTTTTACTGTTTTTAAATCAAACAAGTTGGGTTTTTATGCTTGTTTACAAGTTAAATGGTGGTAACCCCGTTTTAGGAAGAAAGCTTATCCGACTTCTTCGTCCCTTAATATTCAACCAAGAGGGGGGGGGGAGCGATGGGGACAATCACCACCACACCACTGATAATATGGTAGAATGAATCTGTCCCATATTTTACGGGGCAGTAATGACTACCAAAAATTGCCTCCTCTGACACATCACTCTGGTTCCGCACCTGGGGGGGGGCTGACTACTGTTTTTGCACCGGGCGCAACTAGGTCTAAGACCGGCCCTGTTCACGATGGTAGACGAGCATCTTACCACCATGCCACCCGTTTGCCACCTGTCACAGCTCCTCTTCAACTTTATTTTTATCCGTTCATCAGAAGTATGAGAGCAGAAAACTCGCGAGATTTCACACTATATTCACACCACAAAGAAAATCGAGCTTTATATAAGATGAGGAAATTTTATCAAATTAAATTCAAGGGAATTTCAACCCACCAATATTTCGTACCTGGTTTTGGGCCTGAATAAAGTATGACGAGAAGGGGGCAGGCTGCATGTCCACATCCCACCGTCCCCCACCCCCATGATCAAAAAAGTGAAAAATAAAAAATTTCAAATATTGAAAAAAAATTCTTTAAACGCTGTTTCAAAAAAATTTGTCATTTTGAAATGCTTTTGAAGGTAAAAAAACTCAAAATTTCCTTGGAGGAGAGATTCTCTGCGCCCTCCCTCCCCAAAAAAGTAGATCTTGCTCACATCTTACATCCCTGTCCTTTTTCTGTGAAATGTAACTCTTACTATTTAAAGAATAACTTCGTCTAAAGCAGTTTAACTTTTGACACATTGAGGGCCAAAAGAAAAAATTTCCATGAAGCCCCATGGTCAACAAGTCATACAGCGATATCTCAATTCACACAGTGAAATCTTAGCAGTTAGACCCCCCCCCCCCCCCACAAATGGACCTAGGGCTCAGAGTCAAACTGAATGCCCTACATTATTGGAGAATTTAATCTATTTTGAGATGTTTTTTTTATTAAATATGAATTTTCTCAAATTCTTGAATTGTTTTTTCATTGACTGAAGTTTTCATTAATTCTGAGAAATTATTTTTACATCAAATATGAATTTTATGCCAGGGTTGGATTTTTGATGTTAAAAACTAATTAAAACTGTCAAAAACCTGAATGAACGCTTTTGGATATTTTGAACACAATAGGTATATAACACAATAAGAAACTTACTTTTTTTGCACATTACAATGTTTTATTTTCGAACACTAATTTATGACAATAATTGAAACAAAATATATTTTTTTTTGCAATTTTAAATGTTTCGTCATACAAAGAGTCTAGAATAGATAATTTATAATTTCATGTTTTATTTTATCTAAAGGTGGCAGGTTTTTGACGCATGGCAAAACAACAAATTGAAAAGCAACCACAAATATTGCTTTTTAATTCAAAAATTCCAATTGGAAATGCACACGTTAATTGCATATAATGTTTAAAATGTTATACAAAGAACAAATACTTAATATGATTGTAAAATAATTTTCTACTCTCTACGGAATTATTGTTTAATATCTATATTGTTTTCTTATCAAATATACAATTTGGATAGAGCATAACATATAAGCTGAAGTAAAAACTAAAAAACTATGGCACTATTTGATACTCTTCAATTTCAGATGATTCTCGACCTTCCAAAATTTCTTCAACTGCTTATATATGTGTATTGATATAAACCACATGCTGTACTCTTTTCATAACAAATAGGTGTTTAAAAATGCCATACATGTATAATGTTGATTTCTGTTATTATTAAATTATCTAGATAATCACTTATACTTGAAAAAGTATCCTTATTTGTGTGTAAAATCAAAATATATAGGTAAATCTAGCAATCAAAATACTAAGTTCTTAGAACTAAATTGTCCTTTAATCTGGCAGTGCTGGCTTGTATATGGTGAAGAAACTTCTGTAACTTATTCTTAGTGCAAAAGTAAGAATAAGTTTTACTATGATATAGTATATTTACTGGCATTTATATATATAATATATGATATGTTTTTGAAATTGAAGCTATATTTAAACATGCAAAACAATGCTTTGGATATATCAAGTCCTGCCAGCTTTGCTTTGATTGAAAATACTCTTAACTCTGAATTTATACAACCTAAGCTAGGAAATTTTTAAAAGTGAGAATAAATTAGTTTAATTAGTGTGTTGACAGATGCTGCACGAAAACTTTTAATATGGAATAAAAATTTGGGCAGATCAGAAAATTTAAAATATTGAAATATATATATATATATATATATATATATATATATATATTATACATAGTAATTATAATTCGAAATATAATACACTTTAATCTACCTGAAAAATAAAGTTTTTTATTTAATATATCTATCAGGTTAAAAAAAACACTATTTGACACCATTGACAATAAGTTTTTCACTGTTACAATACTGTGTTTCTGAGGTCAAAAACCTAACCCTGATCTCTTATCACACATATTTTGAATAAACAGATCTCTTTGACTTGGTAAATTGAACAAAGATGATCAATAGTTTAGATAAAATGAACCATAAAATTATGTATCATCTGTTGTAGATTCTTTGCGTGTTGAAAAATTCAAAATTGCAAATTATAATATTGGTGTTCTGTTTTAATTACTGCAATAAATTAGTGTTTAAAAATAAAGTATTGGAATATGTAAAAAGGTTAGTTCATCACGTTATATACATTCAGATCAGATATGTTCAAAACATTATCTGAAAGCATTCATTTAGGTTTTTGACAGTTTAAACCAATTTTTGATACTTTAAACCAGTTTTTGATGCTTGTCATGTCAAAAACCCAACTGATTTTATCCAAACTACTGATTACCTGAAATTTACTAAGTGAAATAATTTCTAAATGAAGCTTTATATTCAAAATATGTGTTATAGGAAATTACAAAGTTGGGTTTTAACCTCAGAAATTTACTCAGTTAAAAGTCAAAAACTTATTGTCAATGCTGTCAAATAGTTTTTTAACCTGATGGATATGTTAATGTTAAATAACAAAAACCTTACTTTCATGTAGCTTAGTGTTTTATAGTTTAAATTATGTATAATTACTGAGTATAGAATATCTATTTTAATATCTTAAATTCTCTGATCCCCCCCAAAATTTTAATCCATAGTAAAAATTCTCGTGCAACTACTGCCAACACACCACTTTAATTCAGTTATTCTCATCTAAAAATTTCTTAGCTCAGGCTGTATAAATCTTTTAAAGAATATTTTAAATCGAAGCAGAGCTGGCAGGACTTGATACCCAAAGCATTGTTTTGCACATTTAGATACAGATTCAATTCGAAAACCATATCATTATATAAATGCTGATAAATATACCATATAGTCAAACTTAGTTATTCTTACTTTTGTACCAAGAATAAGTTACAGCATAGGCGGAGATAGACTTGGAAGTCTGGGGGGGGGGCACGATGTTGATTCGTATATACACATAGGCCTATACAGTAGATCAGTCCACTACCTTTGATGCTCCCCCCCACCCCCGTATCTCTGCCCATGAGTTACAGGAGTTTCTTTGGCATCATATACAAGCCAGCACTGCCAAATTAAAGGACATTTTAGTCCTACAATTTAGTATTTTGATTGCTACATATATTCTAATGTTATGCACAAATACAAATCCACAAGAGGTAAAATAACCAATGAGATGGCTGGGGAAAAATAAAAGGTATTGTTTTAAGTATATATATATATATGTGATTATCTAAATAATTTAATAGTAATAGAAATAAACATATGGTGTAAATGAACTTTTTAAACACTTATCCGTTATGAAGAGAGTGCAGCAGATGGTTTATATCAATACACACATATAAGCAGTTGGAAATTTTGGAAGGTCAAGAATCATCTAGAATCAAAGAATATCAAATAGTTCCATAGTTTTCCTTCAGCTTTTATGTTATGCTCAATTCAAATTGAATATTTTACAAGAAAAATAAATATATTGTCCAAAATAATTCTGTACAGAGTAGAAAACTATTTTGTAATCATATCAAATATTTATTCTTTGTATAACATAGTGACTTTGAACATTATATGCAATCAATATGAGTATTTTCAACTGGAATTTTTATATTGAAAAGCAATATTTGAGGTTTTGACGTATTATGTGATATTTATGACAATAATATGTTAAAAACTGCCATGTGTCATAAACCTGCCAACCCTGGTCTATGCCTACAAGCAGAGGTTTTAAACTGTGCGCCGAGAAGCAGTAATTATAGTAAAGAAATAAATCACAGTTAACAGTAAAATACAGTTTTATACAGTTCTTTGAAGTGATTCCTTGTTATAAAATAAAAATCCTCTGGAGTTAGCGAAGAATCTTGCGTTGCATACTGTACTTGAAGAAATGCACACAAGGTTTGCATATTCTCTCATATAATTGTGCCCTCACTTATATTTTGCATATTTTCATCACTTTACTCATTATATTTTCATGCTGAATATATTTTGCACGTTTGACTCATTGCTTCCACAGAAAGCTTTCACAATATCTAATCCAGTGGTTCGCAAACTTTTGTCACCTGTGGCGTCCTTGCCCAATTTATGGATCATCTGCTGCTCTCCAGCAAAAATGTTGCCACTTCTGGCAACATTTTTGATAATTGGCAATGTCCCGTATTTTACCCTATTTAAGATCTCTGCTTAACATATTTTTTCAATGAAATATGATCATATAATCGGACCATTTATTTTTTTTCTCCGTGAAATACATTTTTGTTTACTGCAATTTATGTTTCAGCCTTTCATTTCCCACACCAAATTGCTGCAAGGTGTGGGAAATGACGGGACACTGTTCAAAGTGGACACTGCACTTGCACTGATTTTTCTTTTATTTATTTTTGTTGAAATTGAATAGCAATTTGATGTGTTGGTACAAATCTCGTGTTTATGCCTCTCACATTAGTGATGCAGAGTGGACTGGGGGGGGGGGGGGGGAGTAACGCTTGAAAACAAAAATAATGTAGGAAAATAATGGTTCTGTCTCATACAATACAAAATGTATTGTCATAAAACAAGCTTCACTCATACTAAAATGCCCCTTATGATACATCTTCCTGGATCTGTGCCTGGCAGTGATTTTAACGATCTGTACTACAAAACTTTCATATTTAACTGAAAAAATAACATGATGGAGAGTATGGTAAAGGGTTTAAATTGAACAGGTAACTTATGAAATGCAATTTAAACCTTCAAAACTGCTTAACTAAGGAAACTTTACTATAGATCCGTTTCTATTCTGTTGCTTCAGTTTTTGGAAGATGTAACACAGTGGGGACAGATTAGCCTAAATTATTATTTTTCATTATTTTTTTTCAAAATTTTATTGTCAGTTTTGCTTATCTATGGCATATATATATAGAATGTGATTCAAAGTTTTTTGAAAAAAAATTCCAGATTTGCACAAAGTCTTTTTGTTTAACACTTTTTTTGAAGCTGGGACAGCAATATTTTGACGTTTTGCTACAAATAATGACTTGGAAGAGTTGATCAACTTTACCCAAGACTATTAAGAAGACACCAATACATAAGGCAAATACACGAAAATACAAAAGGTCCTAATGCATTTCAACACTAATGGATGCCGTCTTCAGAGGAAAATTTTACCACTAGTTCACCACTTGGGTTGAATACCAAATCTTAATGCTCAGTTGCTCAGCGGAAGTACGTCTTTTCACTTCAAACGTTGTGGTCAGAATGAAGCTGTGAGCCTGAGTGAGATACTAATGCAGTGTCCTGATTGGACGCTTGCGGAATAGTGCTATCTGATTGGTCTATTCAAATTTTCTTATAATTCCCGCTCGAAATGAATTTAAGCCATGGTGTTCCGATCGAGGGTGTAGATTTATTATCGTTTTCTAGTGTATTTTTGAAGACCCGAATATATGTGCCTTCGTAGACGACTTCGTATATGACTTTGTGAAAAACTCTTGCTTCTTGAAATTTGAATTCCCTCAAATTTCAAGAAGCGAGAGTCTCGAAAACGGTTCGTACACTTTTTTTGGGGATGACCCATATTCCATTTACACAATTTTAAAGCTATTCATTTCAGCTTTCAATCAGTTTTGTCTTTTTTATAGCATCCCTTGGTGTTTTAAAAAGCTTATCTTAAACTTTTTTGGCATACGCTGGAATGAATCAAAAAATTTTCCACGGAAACCTATGGGAAATCCATTCGGTTAATGAAGTGATTCCGGAACAAATCATTTTCGTTACTGAAGTATCACTAATATTAAAATACAATATATCATCATTAAATTTGATTGTCAGTAACATGGCAATAAAAATCTTTTGGTTACCAGTTTTTTCATATTTATTGATACAAAAAATTTAAAATTAATATTTAAATAAAATTAATTAAAATAATTCTTATTCAATATCAATCACATTTGAAATGACCAATAACTTCATTTTCAATTTTAAAAATGGCATTTTATTTATAATTTTGATGAATTTTAAGAAGATTGATATTCGGCCACATCACTGTATTTGCCCCATCCTTACCCTGTTGATAAGTATAAACTCTAAGCGATAGCATTGAAGAAATGTGCGAGTAAATAAAAAACAGTGTAGCCATGAAAAGTAAAGTCTGTTTTTATGAGTATTCATGCTTGTTCACAAATGCCCCAGGCATGTTCACAATGTGTGCTCTCTCTCCCCCCCCCCCCTTAGTGGGGCACATAATGTGAACATTTTCAACCATTCTTTGAATTCCTTTAAAAATAAAAGAATCAATTTTAAACAATCTGAAAAGGTTCCTCAAAAGTGCAGAAAATTGAAAATATTGTCATTAATCTCTTTTTGATTATTTTGTTTACAAAAGCACTGAGAAAATAGCTCTAGATGCGCAGAATGTTTGCATGTGCCCCTCCTTCCCCCCTGATTGCCAGTTATTAAAATTTTATAAGTTATGAAACTTTTTCCCAAGCTACATTATTCCACTGCTCTGGAATCAGTATCACTACAGAATATTTTGGCCACGTTAAAAGCCTGATTTACAGGAACAGCTCATGAGCATCCGTTATGAAACGGTTTCCCAAACATTTAGCTTATCATTGTTGAAGCTGGGCTGGAAGAGATCTCTGCAACGGGATAAGTCCAGTAGCAAAGTCCTGCCGTTCAAGCTTATCATTGTTACATTACCAAGGAAATATGCAAGGTGTTTCAAAAAGAATCACCCAATTTGAAATGCGTATATTACAAAAAAATATTGAACACAGACATTTAAGATTAATTTTGCTAATCAGTTTTTTTACATACCAAATTAAAGGTGCTCAATATGACCACCTTGGGATGCACAGCATGTGTCTATATGGTAGTCAAATTCATCCCAAATTTTTTGCAAGCATGTTTTCATCCACTGCTTCCACGGCTGCTGTTATGCATATTTTCAGTTTGACTAATGTAGCTGGAAGGGAAGGCACATAAACATAGTCTTTTATAAACCCCCCCCCCCCCCACAAGAAGAAATTGCACACTCTGAGGTCTGGAAATCATGGAGGCCAGTGATGTTTAACTGAATTGTCAGGTCCCGTACAGCTGATCCATCATTTAAAAATGTGATTGTTCAAAAATTCTCAAATGTCCAAGCTCCAGTGTGGTGGTGCCCCATCCTGCTGGAAAATAAAGTCACCCAAATTGGTTTCTAACTGTGGGAAAAGCCAATATCAACAAACACTGAGGTGGCGGCCAAAGGAAAGGCGTTAGCGCTACCTGTTGGCAACTGCGTGAAACTCGAGATTTCCCTCTTTCTGACTATACATTATTCTATCACAACATATTAAAAGCTGAACAGTTATGATTTTTTTTTAAACACCCTGTACTTTCATTATTTGTATTACAATTTACTCAACTGATACTTTCCATTAATCTTAATGATGACAAAAAGATTCAGATATTGAATGCCCCCACCTTGAAACAGCATAATCAGTATTAACCCCTACAATGTTTCTTTACTTTCCCCCTTCTTTCATAGGCGGAGCTATGGACTTGAACGTCTGGGGGGGCATGATGATGTTAATTCATATATATGCAAATACATTAGATCAGTTAGCTATAACTTTGATGTGGAGCCGCCCCCCCCCCCCACCAATCTCTGCTCATGCCTTCTTTCAGTGAAACCAATGTTTTCTTTCCCTAGCAAATATTCACCAAATGTGGAAAATTCAGTCATCGAAGAATCAGAGGGAAAAAAGATTATTCTAGTTAGATTTTTTTTCCCTTGAAATATATTCTTGGTTTAAGAACAGGTTTGAGATCTTTTACTAAATGGAGAAGGGAGGGGGGATGTTATTTGATTGAATATTTGTCATAATAGTAGGTAGGGATTTTCGGCCGAAGAATGATTATTTGTTCTCATTTGTCCCACATTCTAAAACAAGTGTTGTGTTCCCCTCCCCACCTTTTTAAACGAGAGGTTTCAAAATTAAAACCCAAAGATCAGTATAATTAAATATTCATTAGGATTCCGTATATGTAATAGGGACTATTTATATACCTTTGTGGGTATAACCAGGACCGCAACTAAGAAGGAGCAAGTGGGTCTGATGTCCCCGGCGCTGGACCAGCGGGGATGCAAATTTCACTTTCTAACCTTTTCCCTCAACATTAAAAGGGGGGAAACCAAAACGCATGCTTGCCCCTGGCTAACCAAGAATCCAGTTGCGGCCCTGGGTATAACTGTGGCATTAAAGTTGAGGGTGCTATGAATTTACAAGCAACCATGGTATTTTGCAGTACCATGCCGAGCATATCCGGAAAGGATTTATAAATAGTATTTTTGCACAAATCAAAAGATGAGCACCCACAGATCTAGAACCAGGATTACACTATAAATGTTTTATAAAAGTTTTTACAAAACTTGAAAAAAGTAACCAATCAGCCTATTGGTTACATTCACTTGAATGTAGTTCGAGCAACACGGCTCCTAGGGGGATTCACCAACATTTGATATAGGAAATTAGAAATTAATTTTCAATTGTAATATCAAATCAAAAAAGAGATATTGGGCATTATATATTATTATTGTATAATGGACAGATAATTTATGTCACATGAACTGCTAGCGAACTATATAATGCTAGATTATCATAGGCGCGTACTTGTATCAGGTCCATGAGCTTGAGCCCCTCAATATTTCCCACCATCTCGACAACACCTTTAAAAATATTGGGATTAGCGTATTACCCCCCCCCCCCCAACGACCACAATGTTTTTGAGCCCCTTCAATATTTTCAATAACTTCATACATTTGCATATTGTACTTTATATCATTTCTAATTTGATAATACACTGGTCAGGTTTTAATCCCCTCTCTACGAAATTATTCCAAAGTAGAACGAGAACCCCTCTAAAGCAAAGGCAAGTATGGAAAAAGAAGTGAAAAAAATGTGTTTTTATCTACTCATACAAGAAATTCGCAAGGTTACATTCTCATAGGTACCAATTCTCAGACCTAAAAAACTGTAGTTTGCATGTGACGAATATTTACAGAAAAAAATAAATACACAGAAAGTTTCATACAAGAAAAAAGGGGAAAACGTGAATTTTTCAAGGAATGCATAAGGTGACCATATTACCCGTTTTTTCGGGACATTCCAGTATTTTTCCTGCCTGTTCTTTTTTTTTAAATGTCCTGTTTTTCTTGAATTTTAAACGAAATAAGCTTGAGTTTTTATTTTTCACTAAAATCAAGGATTAAAATTATTTTGCAACCTAAAAATTATAACATTATTATTATGACTGTAAATATGAATATTTGTCACAAGTTTTATGTGCTAAAACTTTTTTCTTTTCTTTGTGTGGAATAATTCCTTTCATTCTTTTCATTTTAAATCCACTGCAATTTTAAATAATTAATTTATTAAAACTGATGCTGGCTTCTAGTCTGCAAGTTATCAAATCCACTTTCTCACCAATAAGGTGTGAAACGCGATGACTGGCTCCGATGTGGATATTTTATATCCACATTAATAAAATTCTTTCTTTCTTTTTTTTTTTTGTATCCTGTGTATATAATATGGCAAGTGTAAGAAAACAGATGAGATAGCATGGGGCCCTCCTCCAACTGCTTTAAAATATATCTCCATCCTAATATGTGTAAATTCACCCATCTTAACGAAACCCAGAAACTTTTCTCCAACTCTCAACCCCGCCTCATCTGAAATCACCGCAGAATTTGTAAATCGCGACAGTATCCAATTGTCCGCAGAAAATATGTTGTAAAAATTTTGAAAATTTTGTATGTTTTTTTTTTTTCTTTTTTGACACAAAATAAAGTGATCCAGATCTCGGCATCAGGATAAGTCCAGTGGCTAAGTTCTGCTGTTCATTCATTCAGCAATAATTGGCTTGTTCACTCACTTTTGGCATCATATTTGACAATAATCGCAGATTTCCAGTTTTTAGAGAAGTCTAAATCTTCCAGAATTTTTGTAAAGGTATCATGGTGAGCGTATGACTGCAAGGACAAATATTTTCTTTAGGAATTTAGAATTTTTTTATTTTTGCAAAACAAAAATTTGAGAATTTTCAGGAAATGCACAAATTTACAAAAAATCTGAAGACTTTGGTTTCTGACGGAAAGATTTAAATAGAGCTAAAAACTGGAAAGCTTCCGGGTAAATCGGGAGCATTGGCACCTATGCATTCTTATCTCAAATCGACTTGCACCTTGGCAAGCAAAAGAATGATGCTATAAAATTTCCATTGTAATATTACATTAAAAACATTGGAAGGCTTAAATACAAAATCCCGATGCACTCCAGCTGAACAATGTTAAAATGGGAATAAATTATCAAAAAAAAAAAAAAAAAAATAGAGGAAAAAACAGGATTTTCAAACTTTTATTCGCCTTTAACCCTAGAATCAACGCCGTCATTTCAACTTTTTCCAGGGGGGGACAAAGAACATGTACTCAATGTATGTATATATAAATATTTGTGTATACTATTTTTAGTGTATTTTCGAAAGTCGGGGGTAATGCCCACCCCAGCCCCCCAAATGACGGGCCTGCATAGAATACTAACTAAAATAAAAACTAATCAAAACAGCATGTCAACTGTCAATATATGTCTATGTTTCCAAAATGTGAAGTAAAATTCTATGGTTGAAAATTTGTTGTTTTACAACTTGATCGAGATAAAAAGCTAAATCTTGTAATTTTTATGGAACTTTTCCTAACTAAATTTGTTCATAAAAAATTAAAAATTTTTCCCCTCCAACTTCGAACTATAAAAGAAAATTGAATTAAGCAAGAAATTTTAACATTTAATTAGATAGAAAACTCAAGGAGGGTTCATTAAAGTTTGAATTTTCCAGAAATCAAACTAACCAAGTTCTACTTTACGTAGTGACATCAGTCGGCTATACAATACAATGAATTCCAATGAATAGGGTTTAATTGTAAAGTAATAAAATTCATACGTGAAATTAATCTTTTGACATTTCTGAAAAATAAAAATTTACGTAGGGCCCGTTGAAAATACGGGTGGGGAGAGTTAGAAAAGGGCATTTTTAAAAAGAAAAGCCAGTATACCCAAAATTATGTGAAGATACAGGAATGTCAAGAGAAACCTGTTTTTTCAAATTATTACAGTGAAACCTCCCCTAACGGACACATTTGTGATCCTGGTCCCGTGAAATAGGGATCCTGTTCAAATATTTTATGTATTTCACTCCCCATTAGCAGACGCTCTCGATAGTGGACAGTAAAATCAATAGGCAAACTCTAATTCAGCAGTTCTCAAAAACATTTTTTGACTCGTAAAACCCTTATATTATTTCCATGACGAAGCCCTGTAGGCCCTCTTTTTTTATATACAGTTGAACTTTGGTTGTAACAAAAACTGTTATAATGTCATTAACTGGCGGTTCTGACTAATTTACAGAAAATAATGCTAATTGATCTTGCTTATAATGTCAATTGAAACACAATGACCTATGCACATTTGTTATCATTCTGCTCCATCATAACTAGGGTGATATGACTCGTACATGGAAATTTCCATAATTTTGCCCTTCTTGCAATTTTTTCCTTTTTAAAAAGCCCCTTTCTTTTCTACAAAGCTTACTTAAATTCATAACCCTTACTAAAAAATAGAAAGGGTTAGGTGTGTGTAGTAATTGCGACTATAAATATCTGTATTAATGTCACATATTTGCCAGGTCCAATGCTGGCTTAACACATGGGCGCATCAAGTGCAGAAAGGACCTCAGGAAAATTAGATATGGTATAATTTTCGGCAGTGAGTATGAAATTGGGTAGCTGGTACTCTCTCTAGCCAAGCAGAGTGTCCTAGAAAAATTGCTTTGCCTGTGATGCCATTAAGACAGCAAAGCTCAACCTTTTTATCACCAATGGTTATTTTTAAGGGAGATTTGTCTGAAAATTTGTGATATTTCAACAAGAATCGGCCATGACCTATATTTATGATTTCTCAATTTCGCATATTTTTCCTTATCAAATATGGTCACCCCCTAAATAAAATAAAAACTTCATGCACGCTACTTGATTGTATCTTATATTTTTCATACTTAAAAGGTCTTCAAAACGCTGGCCTTGGGTGTAACGTTGCCCTGGTTACAATAACAAAATTTCGCAAAATCGTTGACGTCGTTATAATCAACATTTATTGTACATATGAGAGATTTACAGATTTATTTCATTTTTCTCGAGCGGCCACAAAGCCTCAAAGGTTCCACGAGGCACCGTTGCTTTAATTTCTGGTCATAAACCAAGAATTTATCAATTAACTAAGATTATGAAGAGATGGTACAAAACACCAACTGGGGCAGAAGTTGCTGTGGTTGGGGGAGGCTGCTGTGGCTCCACTCGATGCTTCACGCTACTAATGTGTGTTACAAGGAATTGGAGGGTGTGTCTCTGGTGTATTGGTTGGTGCACTTGCCCGGTATACAAGCGGACCCACGTTCGACTCCCAGAGGAGACAAATTGTTTTTCTTTCCAAATATCAGTTTCGGCATATGACATCCAGAGATAATTCAATAACTAAGATTGTTTAATTCCAAGCACGTGTTGGCAAAAATGATAAATCGTCAATCAATTACCTAAATTAACCAAACATAACTATGGTCCAGGATGGTGAATTCAAACAGCAATGTGGGTTTTTGATATATATAATCTGATTATTACACATATTACATTAGCAATACTTCAGGTACCTTACTAACGCACCAGTTTCAGGTAGAAATTACACAAAAATGCACAATGAAGGAGTTCTGTGAATAATCTTGCCAAGGGCCCGCAGATCCCTGCCTCAAAAGGGACTCTTAACATGGGGCCCTGCTGCCGGATGTAGGGGTCTGTGATTTAATTTAAGGCATTATTTGTTGATCAGTTTGACAAAAATTTACAGTTTCCCGCAATGATAATACTATAGCCCCTTGAATATACCTTGTATTATCAAGGGGTCTTCGATAATCTAATGGTGTCTTCAACCTTTCTGAAAACAAGGCGGAGATAGACTTAGAAGTCTGGGGGGGGGGGCACGATGATGATGCCAATTCATTTATACATATATACATTAGATCAGTCGACTGCATCTTTGACGCTGGGGGGGGGGGGGCAATGCCCCTCCCCGTATCTCCTCCCATGCCAGTAGAATGGCTGAAATAATTTGATGGACTACTTGTATCCCATATTATGGGTCATACCTGTAATTTTCATTCTTTTTTTCATACATTTGTCCTGTTTTTTCAATGATAACTTACTTGAATTTGTAATAATTACAAAAATTGTATTACACACACATGCAGAATTTTCTCATAATATAAATTACATTACAATAATTATGACGAAAATTATAACTGCGCATCTTACACATTTGTCGGGTTTAGCATATTTTTCCTTAATTTTAGTTACGATCGGTGCATGTGCGTACTTTTGGCAATGTTTTTTGATGACAATTGGTGATGTCCCGTATTTTACGGATTCTTATTAAAGATCCTAGTTTACTATATTTTTGTCAATGAAATATGATCATCAGATCATTTGAATATTTTTTCGTGAAGCACTACACATTTTTGTTAACCGCGATTTGTAGCATAACATTTTACATCCACACCCTTCAGCAATTTTAGCAGTAGTTGGCATATCGCATTCAAAGCAATAAATTGCAATTCTTGGCAATACTTACTGGTACCCCGTATTTAAGATCGCGCTTTCTCCTCGATGATGCACGGAGAACCAAAGTATGAAGGTATAATTTTGTTTGAACTTACATGGATATTAAGTAACATCAATTACAACGGATGAATAATTTCGTCGTCTGCTCGTGGGCCAACCAATTAAGAAACAACATATTTGTTTTGGTATTGCAGTCCAATAACAGCCGCCATCTATCGGGCACTATCTGAACCATTTCTCGAACACAAAGAAATTATTCCTTTTAAAATACGGAAGACGCTTGCAACAGGAGTGTCTAAAATTATCGTTATGTTATTTAATCTTAACAACACTTACCTCTGTAGGATTATTTCGGCCCGTCCTTATCAAAGAATGATCGATGAGAATGTTCTAGAAGATTCTTGAGAAGGAGAATTAGAATAAACACGCGAGAGACATAAAAATGGCTGCCGAAGTTGCGGTTGTTGAACGGCGGCCTGTTTTTCCCTTCTGACCTTGACGTTTATTAAGCTGCTCTAGCGCTACCTTCAGGCGAACTCTGCAACCCTCAGTAACCGGCATTTCCGGTAGCGGGGTCCGATGCGGTCGATTCATTTGCGGTGAAGAATAGCAAAAAAATATGATTAGCGTATAAAATATATTTTTGGCGAGTGATTCTGGCGGCATTTGGCGAAATATTCTATTTCCCGGGGAAGACTGGAATTTTGTTTATTTTCATTTGTGTTTGTATGCATATATATATACCATTTCTAGTGTTCAAAGGCGGAAGGGCGCAATTGACTCCCCCTCCCCGCGCGGGAAAATGGACATTTTACCATTGATTGTAGAACAGGTCCGAGCACGTCAAGAAATGTTTCATTTACAGGGTCACAACAAGAGGGAGCAGGCGGGTCTGGTGCCACGGGCACTGAATCAGAAGGGGCGCCGAATTCGCCCTTTAATTGCTTCCTCTTCAAGCAAGGGGCGCCAAAATTCCGGCTTGTCGCCCCAGGTGACAAACTATCTAGTTGCGGCCTTGTCCATAAACCAAAACTTACAACGTGGTGGTCGAGTAGTTATAGTGACGGACTCGCGATGCGAGGATCCGGGTTCGAACCCCACAGTGGTAGTCGGCTGAAGTTGGTTTTCTGTGGTTCCGAACTTCAAGGTGCAAATGCGAGCCGATCTCCCCGTTAAAAAGTCTCGCCACAGAGAGCAACAGTTCTACAACGATAAATCATTCAATCATAACACTTCACTCATAGTTAGAAAAACTGGTGGCAGATGGCAGCACTACACATAACAAGCATTACAGAGAAACAAAAAAAACCTTCACGTCAGGTTTCACTACACGTACACGCACATTCCCGCATGTACCGATTCGTTGGGGGTCCGCGGGGGGGATGTGGGCGGGGTGCATGTGTGTAGCAGTAGTAGGTAGGGCCTCCAAAAAATGGTTCGGGGATCCATGATGTTCTTAAGTCAGCCACCTCGTTGGGCAATTTGCCTGTTGTGGCGTTGTATTTGTATAACGTCAATACCAACATGCACAACTTCGAAACACTTCCGACGTCCCTGCCATTAGTATTTCACAAGTCTTTCTCGATACCCCATTCCCCTCCCCCTTTTTTTTCCCTCCAAGTGCAGTAATTGGGGCCTGACAAGGCTCCATGAGCCCCATCCCCCGGCCAACCTCTTTCCACTTTTTATGATATAAATTTGTCAATTCACTCAGAAAGAAATTTATTTATTTTAGCAGAAATGAAAGAGAGCTCTCCATTTGAAACTGGAAGGACTTATTGGCGTGATAATGGGTTGTCCAACAGCCGCCCCCCCCCCCCAAAAAAAAAAAAAATTGAGACTTTCATTCATTCATAGTTTTTAATAGTTCGTGTATTCAGAAAAAAAAAAACATCGTTTATGATGGTGTTTTTCAACATACCACACCCAAAATGATAAAATCGATGTTCAAGGGCCCCTGAAAATTGCTTGCACATACTAATCGATGCCGTGATTATACTTTTCACCGGGCCTCACTAGTAAGTTATTATTGTAGAAAGGAACAAAAACTAGTGAGAATAGCCCGGGCCTTCAAGTTGGAGCCCTGGCCAGGGCCGTCTTAAGAGTATCATGGACCCCCGGGCCAAGTGGTTTTTCGTAGGCCCTACCTGGTAAATCCTAGAAAATTTCAACCGGATCTAATTTTTAAGAGGCCCCTCTTCTCTTGAGGCACCCGGGCATGGCCCGGGTGGGCCCATACGTTAAGCCGGCACTGTCCCTGGCAGTCCCACCCTTCTGGGGGCCATGCATGAGACCTCCAGGCCGGTCATTTCTACTTTTTCCGGGGGGCAAAGAACATGTACTCAATGTATGCATATATATATATATATATATATATATATATATATATATATATATATATATGTATATACCATTTTTAGTTATTTTCAAAAGCCAGGTGGGGGGCAACGGTCCCCCTGACCACCCCCCCCTCTTACAAATGACGGGCCTGCCTCCAGAATAATCACTGTTGTAAATAATATTTTTAATACCTGTTTTCATTGTCCGTTTCACAACAAGCGGGGCCCATATGAAGAAAAATGGATCGAACGGGGCCCTTGCGGGAACGGTAAAGGTTGGGCAATACTGTACTATAGTAACCTGCCAATTCTGAACGATGAGACAAAGGCATCCATGCCACAGCAGAGATTTTAGCTTAGGGTCCATTCAAGTATTACGTAAGAAGGCATTTAGTATCACGTAAGAAAAGTTTTGGCCCCAGTCAGCAAAATTTTTCTCTCTCGTCAAATCTATCCTCCTTCCTCCTAACGCATATTGCGATCGGAGACATACCCGCGGGAGGGGGAATTAGTCCTTATACCCCGAGACGAATTATTTACAAAAAAAACTAAAAAACTAAGATATAATTTAATCAATTTCTGTGTTAATTTCAACGCTATTTGAAGGCTAAGAAGTCAAGCCAAAAAAATTGCTTTCGCTAAGAAATTCATTGCGACTCACCCCCTAAACCTTTTGTGCTCTCTCGACAGATCGATCCTGCGTACACGCCTCTCAAACGTAATACCAGCCGGCCGCGATGGGTCGTATGGCCAAACGCCCCTCCTGTGCTGTATCACAAGGGGCAAGTGTGCATTTTGGTTCCCTCACCCATGGGCCCCCTACAAGGGCGGGGCTGACAGGGTCTGGGACTATTCTTATGATGTTTTGGCTTTTTCACGCTATAAATTAACTATAGACGGGCCCCGTGAGAAGTCTGATTAGGAAGGCCTACAAAAGATAGACTGGGGGCATGCCCTCCTCCAGAATTTGTTCCGCAATAGACAAATGAAAGCAGAGGAAAAATTCTGCTTCTCATTGTGTGGTCCCCAGGGCCGGATTAAGATATTTGAAGGCCCTAAGCACTTAAATGATTTTGGTGCGCCCCCCCCCCCTTATACGTATATTTTACACAATGTTGAATCTATCAATGGAGAAAAAAAACATTGAATGAAACTTTGTATTTCAGAAGTAACTAATCCAAGATTAGCAATGGATCCAAAAGTCGGGTGGAGAGTAATCGCCCCTCCCAAAACCCGGATAATGTGGTAAAATACAGGACAATCCTACAATCTTACACAATTAGCCACCCCTCCTGACTCATCGCTGTGGATCCGTGACTTTCTTCTACTTTTTCTAGCTCGAAGTCTTTGATAACATCTTTAAAACTAATGCTACTTACCACATTTGTGTCTATAGACACAGTAGAGATGATGAGCCATCATATATTTTTACATACTTTAATCGAGGAAAAATGGGCCCTCAATCAAAAAGGGTTTTTTTCCCACATTATTTGCTTCTTAACTCAACGCATCTTAAATTTTCCTTTCAGTGTTTTGATTCTGGCTTTGAAATTACAATGTTAAATTTTATTGGTTTTTCCATCCCCAAGTATATTCAGCTTGATCTCTACACTTTTCTTGATTAAAAATTCTTATGAAAAATTTATTAAAAGATTAATTTTTAAAATTATGCAAGATAGAGACATGCATGTCAATTTTACCTCTTTTTTTTGAATTGCCAAAATGCACGTTTTCGAACTTTTTTTCATTTTTCAGATAGACCATGGATTTACTATGTAGGGTGTCCCCTGTTGATTCGTCCTTCATTTCATCAACTATTTGTCGTAGAGGTAAGGGGTTCCAATTTGAAAAATTCAAAAAATGTGTCCGGAAACCACTCTGTTTCAGTTTTGAGAATGAAAATACAGTGTGTCACAAAATAAAAAAAAAATGATTTTACATGGACACCGTATCCTAAAAAACCCAATTAAAAAGTTGTTGCAAATACAAAAATCTGCTAAAAGTTGGGAAAGAACATGTGAACTAAGGGACAAGCCTCTTTCCCTCATTTACGCTGTTCTCTTCCCAACTTGTCTCTGATCAGGACCGGACTTAGTGGGAGAGGTGTGAAAGGTGCGGTCGCACCGGGCCGCAAAATTTCAGGGGCCGCAATTTTTTTAAAAGAAACCTTTCTAGACAGACATTTCATGGGCCCTTCTGTAATGAATTTATTGCGTGAAAAAAAATTATGGTTATTGTCCCGGATCCCAGGGCTGGAGCCCTGTCAGCAGTGCCGTCTTAATGCATGGACCCACCCGGGCACGGCCCGCATGGCCTCAAGAGAAATGAGGCCCTCACAAAAATGAGATATAGTTGAAATTTTTGAGATTTATGTAAATTTACCTGGTAGGGCCTCAGAAAAATCACTTGGCTCGGGGACCCATGGTGCTCTTAAGACGGCCCTAGCACCCGAACATAGTGATATATCTAAGCCCCAACCCCCTCTCTTCTGGCTGAAAATGTTCATCTAATAATTAGTATGAAAAATGCTCCGAAAAAAAATTCGCCAAATCGTATTATTCTGAGTCCCCCCCCCCTCCGGGTGGACCTGGCTGTAAAAGGGGCAACAGTCCTGTATCGAGCAAATGGGGGGGGGGGCTTACAAAAAATATACACTTATATATATATTTTGCATGATAATGAATCTTTTCAAGAAGCACCAAGAAAGTCTGCCCCGGGGCCCCAAGAAGGTAAGCTACGTCCCTGGGCGGACCCCCATAGGCTCATTCCCACAAGCAGGGTCGACGCTTGGTCAGCCGGGCTAGATCACATTTTGTCGCCGCCCTTTGTAATGTTTGGTGCCCTCTCCGGTCCGGTGCCAGGGGCACTGGACCAGCTTGCCCACGCCCACTAGTTGCGACCCTTCCCACAAAAGTAGGCTGGACTGCACCTACTGCAACTAGATGCTTTGTCAGCTGGGGCAAGGACGCATTTTGGTGCCCACCCCTTCTGATCCGACGCCCGGGTCACAAGACACGCTGTTCCCGAGGGCCTCAACTATAGGGGAGCAGACAGGACGATAATTATCATTTTTTTGTATATTTTCCCACATTATACAAATACAAATACAAATACAAATACAACGCCACAACAGGCAAAATGCCCAACGAGGCGGCTGATAAAAAGATGCCCATAAAAATATGGTTGTCATATGTTTCAAAAAATACAGCAACCCAATTAAAAATGCAATTAACACAAATTACAAACAATATATACACATGATAAAATATTATACAATGCCCATAAAGAATACTTATGGTTGTCTTATTCTAAGAATGGATAGCTTCTCGATTTACCCCAACATGTTTATCGTATTTCTTTTTAAACGTGTCAATTGTGTTACAATTTACTACCTCCGGGGGTAAGCTATTCCATTTATTAACAACCCTATTAGAGAAAAATTCCCTGCGACACCATAACCTTGCATTGTCCCTCACCAATCGATACTGGTGTCCCCTTGTAAAAGCAGTCGATTGGCGGTGTACTAAAAGTTCATGGTCCATCCTATCCATCCCATTGAAAATTTTGAACACTTCGATCATATCTCCTCGACACCTGCGTTCATCCAATGTAAACATATTCAAAAAATGAAGTCTTTCTTCATAACTCAAGCCCTGTGTGCCAATAAGGACACGCGTAGCTCTTCTCTGCACCCCTTCAACCAAGTCTATGTCCCTCTGTAGGTATGGTCTCCAAAACCTTACAGCATACTCCAGTCCAGGACGAACTAAGCCTCGAAAAAGCGGAAGAATGACTTTAGGAGAACGCGAAGAGACCTTTTTGAAAATGAGACCAAGCATTCTATTCGATTTTTTGACCACCGCTGAACAATGTTCAGAAAACTTAAGTCGCTCGTCAATGAGAATTCCCAAATCGGTGACTCTAGTTGCATCCGGGATAGTGACACCATTCAACTCGTAAGAGAACCGTGGGTTGTTCGAACCAAAATGAGCGACCATGCACTTATCTACGCTAAACGTCATGCTCCATTCATTTGCCCATGCTGCAATCTTGTTTAAGTTGGTCTGGAGCAACTCCCTATCGCTTTCATTCCCGATTACCCTCATTAGCTTCACATCATCTGCGAATTTGCTAGTAATTCCATCGATACCCTGATCGAGTTTATCGATAAAAAGTGAAAAAAGTATGGGGCCAAGGACACTTCCCTGAGGAACTCCACTTGTGACGTCTGTCCAACCAGAGAATTCCCCGTTCACCATAACTCGTTGCGACCTGTCTCTTAACCACGATTCTATCCAATTCAGCAAGTTGCCCCCTATTCCAATCTCGTGTAAACGCTTCAAGAGTTTGCCATGTTGGACCCGATCGAATGCCTTCTGGAAATCAAGGTAAACAACGTCGACATTTTTGCTCTTACCCAAAGCCTTAGTCACGTAATCATAGAAGCAAAGGAGGTTAGTTACACATGACTTCCCCTTCCTGAACCCATGCTGATTATCCGACAATACATTATTCTCGTCTATCCACTTCACAAACTGCCTTTTGATGATAATTTCCAAAATTTTCGAGAGGGAGCTCGTCAAACTCACTGGACGATAATTAGACACCACTTCTCTACTACCCTTCTTAAATATCGGAACAACGTTAGCCAGTTTCCAATCTCTCGGGACGATACCCTCAGCAACACTACTCCTGTATATCTGTGCGACTGGCCCCAACAATTCATTAGCACCTTCCCTGAGAACCCTGGGATAGATATCATCTGGTCCTGGTGCTTTGCTTGCACATACATTTCTTAGAAGATTTAGGACCTCCACGTCTTCCACTTGAATATCGTTGAGCGTTTTATTACCCCATGCAACACCCGTATATCGAATATCATTATCTCCATTAAAAACCGACGCGAAAAAGTCATTGAAAGCACTACACATGCCTACATTGCTCTCTACCTTTGAGCCTCCTATCGAGAGGGGGCCAACTGTCCCCTTACATCCATTATTGACGTATCGAAAAAATGATTTTGGGTCAGAGCCAATGTTATCTGCCAACCTAGATTCAACTTGCTTTTTACTATCCCTTATCGATTTCTTCAACAGTCTTCTTTTATCAGTAAACAATGATAGGTCACCTCGTCCACTTTTATACTCTCTGAATGCTCTTTTCTTTTCAAGATAAAGGTTCCGCACGCTATCCGTGAACCATAGAGGGTGTGATGTACAAACACGCTTTTTTCGAACAAAGGGTATGACGTCGTGCAAAACAGAGGACAGCTTCGTACTAAATTCTTCCCATTGACTTACCACCCCTACTGATTCCAACCGGTCTTTGAAAACTTCCGCTAACCTTCTTCGCAAAACATCAAAGTTAGTTCTCCGAAAACAAGGAACCAATCTTTTGTTATCAACCTTACCCGAGGAAAAGTTACAGAGAAATCTGACGATACGATGATCACTGGAAGAAAACTCTTCCCCCACCGAAACATGTTCAACTAGATCCTCAGAACTAGTAAGAACTAAATCCAAAATAGCAGTACCCCTAGTGGCTTCTGATACATGCTGATACAAAAAATTTTCGAGCACCAACTTAAGAAAGTCTCTTTCATACTGATTTCCAGATGAAAGGTTCTCCCAATCAATACCCGGGTAATTGAAATCCCCTAGTATGAGAACCCTCTTTCGCTTACACATGTAGGAAATTTCATCATGCATTTTGGCGATATAGTTTTGATCCCTATTCGGTGGATTGTAACAAACCCCAACAATAAGCTTATGACGTCTTTTGTTCTCAAGTTCAACCCATATGGTTTCAATATCACTTCTCTGCACGTTAAACTTAATACGAGAGGGGGGGGGGGCATGAAAAGTTTGGCCTGGAGGCGTACCAGAGATCCCAGCCTAGGAGCTATGCTGTAGAATATGGGATCCATGGTTTTTTATAAATTATGTCCGGTTGAAAAATCTGACACAGCGGTCCTGCTTGTGGAGAGTAGGGGGAAGGCCTGATGCACCAATATGCGTTAAGAACAGGGGTGACTCGAGTGGAACCTATTTTTGGTGTCCCCTGCCCACGTTTTTTTCCGACAAAGCTTCTCACTTTTTCAACTCGAATTTCGCACTCCTCTTAGAGCAGTGTCCAAGTGCGGATCCAGACGGGGAGCGATCGCCCCTCCCAAGAGCCGAATAATATGGGAGAAATTTGTCTGTCCCGTGAAATACGGATGATCCAATGCACCTACACAGAACAGGAAGTCGCTTCTGCGACACATCGCCCTGGATCCGCCTGCCTTCACTCCACTGGAAGCTGAAGATTTCTGCCACGGCTTTATTATTATTATTTTATACACGTTCCATTCGCAGCTGAAGATCTCTGCCTCGGCTTTATTCGCAGCTGAAGATGCCTGTACCTCCGCTCCATTCGGAGCTGAATATTTCTGCCTCCACTCATTTCGCAGTTTAAGATGTCTGTCTCAGCTTCCTTCCCAGCTGAATATTTCTGCCTTTGTTCCATTCGCAGCTGCTTTTTGCTCAGGAACGGATCCAGGGGTGGGGGCGATAGGTAAGAATCGAATAATATTGGAAAATTTTCCTGCCCTGTAAAATACGGAACGATCCAACGAACTTACATAATTCGCTTCTCCCGACACATCGACCTGGATCCGCACCTGGCGGTGCCCCATACAGCCGCGCAGGTCGCACGGCCAAAGAACCGTCCCTAGTTAAGACCACCGATTATGGTTTCTTTTTCTGAATTGTTTCCAACTCTGCTTCAACATTATAAGAGGGTGGCAAAATGCTCGCTTGACACAGCTGACCAAACCTCTAGTTGTGGCCCCGGGTCTACGATGTTCTTAAGGTGGCCTTGATGTACAAATGGGTAAGGGCCGAAAAAAAAGAAAGGAATCTGCCCGTGCGGGATCTATTTTTGGTGCTCCGATGACGTTTCCAGCTCAACAATTTTTTTTTTTACCTTCCAACTCAAATTTGGCACCCTTTCCTAGAGAGGTGCCTCAGGTGGCTGCACAGGTCGCACGGCCTGTGTGGGACTGAAAGGGTTCAGCCTAGTTTCTTATAATTTTTGTTTTCTTCATACTATGTATAAATTCTTTATCGAGGGACCAGTGAAAAATCTGGCCTCTAAGGCCCCAACAAAGATCCCAGCCTAGGGACCCCTGCTACAGGACGTGGGTGCGATAAATGCATCCAGTCTTCCCGCTAGACCAGTACGTTCAATAGATCAGGGTTTTACCAACCGTGAGAGTTTTTTTGGGGTTTCGCGGAATCAAAAGGGATGGAACCCCAAAAATCCCGGAACCCTGGTAGCTTCAAAATTTTTCTTGTTGCTGTTTCACCTGAAGCAATTTTATATTTTTATTTCTGTTGAGAACGGGTACTCTAAAATAATTCAGAGAAAATATTGGATAATCGACCAGTAGAAGACAAACAATATTCTCGTTAGCTACTTTCTTTCTTTCTTCCTATTCTCGCACACAAGTCCTTCAGACAACAACAATCAAGATGACTACCTGGGAATTGGTGTTCCCAAAACTCTCAAGAACTACATGAGGATTTTTATGAGGGTCTTCCTTCAAAGATTCGGAAGTATTAAATTGTTACTTTGTATCCTGTGCCGACCCCAGCCTGCCCCTCTTCCTTGGAATCGTCAATTGAGATTCATGGTGTCGGATTTTTATCACTTTTCTGACTAGCAAATCCTAAATAGCAATCCTAAGACAGAGAAAAAGGAAAAGCTTTACTTTCTAACTTGCCTGAGGTTATATTAAATCAAGCCTGAGGTTATATCTTCAATTCTACAGATTCGTTACCACAAATGGAGCCTCGTTTACACAACGTTCAAGAGGCCATGTGGAAACATCGTATAAGGGGGAAAAACGTACAACTGAAACTTTTTTGAAAATGACCCCCACTCTTAGACCTCACAAAAAATTCAATGGTTTCAATTGCATTTTGTTTGTCATATAATGATAATTCTTGAAGAAAAATTAGCCACAACATTTTCAAAACAATATTATAAATTACTTAAATAACTGTAATTCGCATTATAACACCGTTGCTTAAATTTTTAGTATTCTTATATTGCTCTTCTTGGAGATTTGAAAGAAAAAGTTTTTTTTTGTTTTGTTTCCCATATCTAAGCAAAGCAGATAATAGTTGGACATCAAGTCCAACTCTCTAAAAGTTGTTTAAAAGAAGAGAACCGAAATACTAGTTTCTCAGTCTCTCAGGGACATCACCAACCTTTGTCAAGGGCGTCGCTTCAAGCTTTTCATTTCTGATTGCCTATTTAGTGTTTTAAAGGAGTGGTTTTTTTTTCCAACTATTCTGAGCCATTATTATCAACTATTCTGTAACTAGGGAAAAACTTGGGAGTTCTGGTGACCCGGGGGTGCGTAATTACAATCTCTACTTTCTTCGTAACACAGGAAGCATTAGCACGCCGGTGATTAGTTACTGCGAGCAAAAAAGCTAGCAAGACGTCACGAGAGGCGGAGTTTTGGGCGAAACTGAATTTCAAAGTTCATTAACGAAAAATTAAAGCATTTTTTATTGAATCAGTAAATGATAGCTGGGTCCAGCTTCACTGGTGCTCGCTTCACAACCCGTTAATATTGTCTTCTCGATGCATGTGAACCGCATTTGATTAAATCAGAAACAAAAATGGAAACATTTTTTAGTGAATCAGTAAACGACAGCGAAGATGGGAAAAAGTTTTTACGGGTTTCAGACCGAATCGAACACACAACCTTCCGCACATGAGTCTCGTACATTACTCCAACGGTGAATGTCGAATTCAAGCACAATTAAATGTATCTATTGTTAAACGTCGACAGCAAAAATTTCGCCATTAGTGACGTAATGGTTCATCACTCATTGCGGCCAATCACGATACGCTAAATTTCTACAATGTAGCTAGAAATGTAGGGATTGTTTATAAGCGACCCGGGCGCCGGACCACAGGGGGCGAAAATTTCATTCTTTAACTTCTCCCTCAACATTAAAAGGGGGGCTCCTTAATGCGTGCTTGCCCCGGCTGACCAAGCATCTGGTTGTGACCTCTGTCAACAATTAGTCCATCATCAAAGTTTAGGACTTTTGAGATGACAATATGCAATGAAAACTATTATAGTGATATATTTTTGTCACCCACAATAATTACACCGATTGAATGTATATAAATGATCATATTGAAATAACGAATTCACGATTTAAAATTTTCAATGCGAGTTTTTTTTTAGCAAGCTTGACAAAATTAACATTTTTATTAGATCGATGAAATAACCGAATATTGAGAAAAAATAATTCTGTCCCGTAAAATATGGTCACACTATGTGTAACTCACAAATGCAAGACCTATATATATTTTGACACTTTTATCTACTGCAAGTGAGGATTCTTGTTTTGCAGAGCGAATGCGGACTTTTAGGACACCCTGTATATTGAAGAAATATTCAGAATTTGTTAAGGTTCCACACGAGCTTTCACGTTGGAAAACCCTACTATAGATATTGTATCTAGGAAGTAATGAGTCCCGTATATACCGGGTGACTCGAAACGTTACGCCGTCCGCCAATGGCAGTTTTTTTTTTTTTTGCCTTTTAGCATTTGCAACGAATTCACAATGGCACTAACAATTTTAAGGGAATTAAAATTAATTTAATACTCTAGAATGCTTTAAGACACTCATTTTTCAAAAATATTGTTGGTGCTGTTATCTACTTTCAAAAGCAGAAGTGCCTTATGTGGTGCATGGGTGGAGATACGGGGGAGCGTCAAAGGTGAAGTTGACTGATCTAATGTACATATGCATATGCGAATTGACATCATCATCGTGCCCCCCCCCCCCCAGACTTCCAAGTCTATCCCCGCCTATGATGTGGCGATGACGAAAAGCTTAGGTATAAAAAACTAAATTATTCATTCGGCTTTACTCCCTATAAACAAAGCTTATAAACTGATCTGAAAGATCAAACTTCCAGTTCAGTAATTTTTTCAAGACCAAGGAGACATCCAAAACAAAGGACCTCCACACAAGCAGACGGCAGGTAAGATCGTAAAAAGTGAATTTTTCCACACTCTATAGCCGACCGGTTGAGAACCGCTCGAGAAAAATTAAAAAAACAGTAAATTTGAAAAAATATATATAATTATACATATTTTCAAACAATAAAAATAAATCAGTAACTTTGATGAATAAATAAAAAATAGGCTTACTGGGGCTCCACCAAAGAAATTTTTTACAAAAAAGGGCTCCAGCAGTCAAAAAAGGTTGATAGTAATGTGCTGCCATCTAATCTCAAATTTAAAATTCACTCATGTGGTGATGATGAAGTTTAAAGTAAAAAACTATATTCTTTATTGCGCTCAGTTCCTTATAAACAAAGCTCATAAACTGAACTGGAAATTTAATCTGAAAGTTCGGTTATTTTATTTGAGCATAAGGGGACGTCCAAAACAAAGAGCCTCTTAATGAGCAGACGACAGACAAGAAGTCGGTTTGTTAGGTTCCCTACAAGCTAAGCTCACAAACAGAACTGGAAGTTCGAACTGCCAGTTCGGTTATTTTTTAAGGACACAAGGAGACGTCCAAAACAAGTAACCTGGAGAGAAGCAGACGACGGATATTCTGAGGCTTGCATCGAGCTTATACATATTACTGGAGGGAGCATCCAGCCGCTGCGACGGCAGGCATCAATTGCAAGGAAATCACGTGACTCGGTGAAACAAACTTCCCGCCTGGCAATTTGCCCATAGAAATGTACATTTGAGTCTGTAAATATTGCGTTTTAAAGATTAAAAAATGGATAGAGAACCATCTAAAGATGAAAAAGAATAAATTATTTATTTCATTAATGCTGAAATAACTTCTTTCATCAATTCTTGAATTTTCCTTCATAAATTCTGGATTTTCCTCCATTAATTCTGGAATTATTTTTCCTTTATTAATTATTATTTCTTTCATTACTTCTGGAATAACTGCTTTCATCAATTCTGGATTTGTTTCTTTCATTAATGCTGAAATTATTTCTTTCATTAATGCTGGAATTATGTCTTTCCTTCATTCTGGAATTATCTTTCATTAATTTTATTATTATCTCTTTCATTAATGCTGAAATTTTCTTTCATTAATACTGAAATTATCTTTCATTAATGCTGAAATTATCTCTTACATTAATTCTGGAATCAAGGGCGTAGCGGGGGGGGGGGGACTTGGGGTCTGGTTCCCCCCCCCCCCGAACGAAATTTCTGGCTACGCCCCTGTTTGGAATTATTTCATCGATGCTGAAATTATTTCTTTCATTTATTGTTTTAAATTCCAGTAGATGCTATAATAAAATAACGGGGATTGTGTTTGTTTTTCACTGTGTCACGTGATCTTCCGAGGAATCATGTTGGGGGACACCGTTCTCAGCGCTGCCAAGGCGGAGACCGCTGACGACTATACTCTCTCCAGTTATATAAGCTCGATGGAGGCTTGATTTATATACTCGCCAAAAATGTTTGCATTCCGCATTTATATGGTGTTCGTGCTGCCATCTAATCTCGAAGTTTCAGGCAACTCATGCGATGATGAAAAAGAGAGAGAGTTCTTTGTTATTTTTAGCATAAAATTTCTTTATGAGACGAAAATTTCGGTAACAAAAATTGTGCATTTGCAAGAATCAATTTTATGTAGAAAAAATAATTATTTCTTTCCACAAAAACATTCGGACAATATGGATGATCGAACAAATAAGTGAAAATACAGATTATATGGTCTTCAGATAGGGTTACCAGATTCAAAACTGAAAAAGGAAGACGCCTGGTGCGAACCCCTTAGGCAGTGCCGTCCCCACATATGCCTCCCCACCTCGGGCCGTGCCCGAAGGGCCTCAAGAGAAGAGGTGCCTCAGAAAAACGAGACTTAGTTGAATTTTTCAGGTAGGGCCTCTAAAAAATCCCTTGGCTCGGGGGCCTATGATGCTATCACGAAGTTCCTGCCTGTCAGCCCCACACTTGTGAGGGACATAGAATTCCAGTACTTGATTCCTTTAACTTCTATTAATTTACATTAATTAAACCAAAAACAGCGATAAAAAATTCGAAAAATGGTCAAAGTTAGCGAATTCCAACGTATATTTGATAAAGAGATGATGAAGCGCTTTAAAAGTATGACAAAAATTTATGTCTGTTCAATGTGGTTCGAGCCCCGATGAAGTGTCAGCAGGTGGACCACGCGCTAACTATGATTAATAATTTATGAATTTTGTAAAATTAATTTAAATGCCATTAAATTTTAATTCTTTGCATTCCCTCTCAATGGACCGTGTTTGATTACGATCCAGACTATCAACGCGTTCCTGAAATAGTGAAAAAAAAAATGAATGTAATGGAATAACATAACATAACATAATTTATTTGTCCCCAGTCAATTTCAATAATGCTATACAAATTAGAGTTTACAATTAAATTACATATTTACAATATTTGACAGAAAATGCAAAGAGAAAGAAAAAAATGTTTGAAAGGACACGGTAGAAAATAGTTAATTCATAATATGGTGAAGAAAGCTGGGACAGGGAAGAGAGCAATAGCTAAAAGCTAGTAAAATGCTCTCGACCCTATGACATCTTTGCTCTTGCGATACACGTAAATCTTCTTATTTCTTTTGACCTGAAAGAAAGATAAAAAGAACGAAGTATATCGGACAAATAGGTGCAAATATATTTATTTATTAAATAAAAAATGAATTATGGCAACCCAAAGCTAATATAAGAGAATTTCATTCTACGTGTTTTTTTTTTTTCACTTTAATTCAATGGCAAATTTTTAAATAATACAGAGAAAAAGCTAGACAAAAATAACAATTAAAATAAATAGCATCTTCACTTGATGTTAACGATCCATATAACCAAATCGAATTATTGTTTCACTTAAATTTACCTGTCGGAATTATTTATTATTTGATATAGAAAATTTGATATCAGGATAAATTAATTTTTCATTGCGTAATATTTGTTTAAATTTCATTTAATGTCTTCCCAATCATTAATTTGTTAATGTGACATTGCTATTGTGGTACTTTGCTAACCACAGTTAATGAAAAAGAAGGAAAGTAGCTTTCACCAACAAAGGAGTTTATCTCAGTTTCTGTGAAAAGTTCATAATTGTTTGTATAATTAGTTCAGAAGAAGGAGCCAGCAAAAAGAATTAATTTTTTAAGAAAGACCAAGCAAGTCACTTTACAAGGGTCATTGATGGGGGGGGGGGGGATATAAAAAAAGTATGGATAAAGTAGAGGTGCTGATAAGGACACGAATGGGAGACCCCATGCCGATTACAAAATCCGGTAATGTCCCTTCAACAGTTTGGTTATGGAGAACAGGTGTTTGAAAAAAAGAAAGAAAAAAACCAGAATGTATAAAGGGAGAAACATTTACAAAGAATGAGTGTTCATTGTGAAAAAAAATTCCCCTTCAAGATTTACGTTCGTAACTCGAAAAGTTTGTAAGTCGGGGAGCAAACCACATAAAATTTTTTTGCATTGGGCCGCGAAATTCTCCTAAGCCCGGACCTGTCTCCGATTTTTGAATTTAAAATATTTCAGGGAATAATGCAGTTAAAAACATGTAATTTGTTTGTTGGGCTCAGACGAGAAAGAGCAACCAACAACTGTCGAATTGAAAGTTAGAGGACGGGGGGAGGGGGGGGGGGATGGTATAAAAATTTAAATTTTTTATTTTGTGTACACTATTTTAATCTTCAAAACTCGTACATGGTGATTTCTGGTCACATTTTGAGAATTTTCAAAATTAGAACACTACGACAAACGGTTGATGAGATAAAGGCTGTGACAACACTCCAAGGAGAAACCATTGAATATTAGAATGGTCATAATATTACCAATAGGCAGGGCCGCAAATAGTGGGGGGGGGGATCTGGTGCCCCGGGCGCATCACAAAAGGGGACGCAAATTTCACCATTAAACCTATCCTTCAGCATTACGGGGGGGGGGGGTGCCTGAATGAGTGGTTGCTCCGGCTAACCAAGTATCCTGTTGCTGCCCTGCCAGTAGGTATCTTATTTCTGACGAATCACCGTTATATTGGGTATTTTTTCTTTCAGATACATTCTCAAGTTTGTGATTTACACCTGGTAGCATTTCTTTTGCTTCTATAGATCAAACTAAACAGTTGATCTACTAATGACCCACAAAAACCATGTCCTTATTCTGTAGAACTTGGTTTACTGCATGGGCCCATCTGGGCACTTCTGGCACCGGAGTGTCAAGTGACAATTAGATCTGGTTCCGATTTTCAAGAGTAAATAAGCAAATAGGTAGCAGCCAAGGCCGGGCTTAGGAATTTCGTTGCCCGGTGCAGAAAACATTTTGCGGCCCCCCCTCCAAAGTATTTTTATTGAGTCGCTCCTCAACTTTTCGAGTTACGAACATAAATCTTATATAAAAAGTTGTTTAAAAAGATTTAATTACACTTATTTTTTCATTATTTCAGGAACGCGTTGATAGTTGAGATCGTAATCAATAGAGCCCGGAAGTTTAGGCACTAAAAATTGTCGAAATAGGCACTAAAATTAGGCATTTTCTATTGGAAAGAAGGGGAAATAAGTAAAAACAACAACTTAGGTATTAAAGGTCCAAAAACTAGCTTAAAAATTGGTTGTAATCAATCCGCCTATTGTTTTAATTAGAGTTTATAATAACTGCATTATTATCAGAGTGAAATTTATTGCAAGCCCATAATACAGGGCCATAACTGGGGTGGGGGGGCAGGAGGGTCAACTGTCCATGGCGGAAAAATTTAGGGGGCGGCAATTTTGGGTGGAACATAGAACGCCGATATAAAATTAAATTTTAAAGTTGAGGGAGCGGCAAAAATCCTAGTTACGGCCTTGCATAATAAAGTATTTGATGTCTCTCAGGTCAATTCTAGGGCCACCATTAACAGACGAGGAGCCCGAAGAGAAAATGATTTGTGGGGCTTCCTCGAGTTGCGGATAATTCTCGTTTGCTTGTTGTATTATTTGGAATAATTACTATAGTTTCTACAGTAGAAACGTAGGTGCCTTGTTCCCTATTTTGTAAAAAATTTAAATTTATTTTATATTCCCACATATGCGGGACTTCTCCAAGCACGGGGGCACTGTGCTGTGTGACACATCTATCGCACACCTCTGAGGGCCTCTGGTCAATTTAATCGAATACCAAAAAATATGTAAAATAAATAGCCTTGGTTGTTTGCAGTGCATGTGGTGCAAAATCAAAATAACATGGACCCCAGAGCTGTCTTTTCCTACTGCGCCTTGGGTGAGTCATGACGTCAACTGATGACCTCTTGGAACGATCATCTGTATCTATGCATACACAATGCAGTCCAATGCCTGAGTCGAACATATAATGTGAAGCATGCGGAGAAGCAAAAATTTCTAATTTTCCTCTGTTTTTGTGGCATAGGGCTGCGTTCATTTGAAACACCACGTCTAACACCCATTGCGCCCACAAGGGTGGGACTGAGAGGGCTCCAGCCGGGAACCCGAGACGATTCTTACTACTTTTTTTTGTTTTTCATGCAATAAATTCACTACTTTGGGACCTGTGAAACATCTGACAAGGAGGCCCGCCAAATATCTCAGCCTGGGGACGCTGCTGCAGGATGTGGGGGCTATATGCTGACACCATCTGGTCAAAGTAAAGTTTACTCTTGCAACACCAACTTCCCTCTCTCAGATCACTTTGACTGCAATTATAGTGGAGCAAATAGGTTAAGCGGTACGGGAGTTGCGACTAGAAAGAAAAAATGCATAGGGGGTTGAGGAAGAGACGTACGCGCATAGAAGAAGACGATATAGAAAATTGCCGGAGAGGTTACGAAATGTAATGGTGTGATGATGAGGACCCCTAAGTAGAAGAAGGAAGGAAAAAAAAGGAGAACGGACCAATCAGCAGATAACAAAAATTAACAGATCGAGGTGAAAACAAACATGTTTGTTCTACTCCCGCACCTCGTTGAGTAGCATCTTCCTATTCTTTGTCTCGCTGCTCGAGTAAGTGCGGTGTAAAATAAACAAACAATACAATTGTTTTCGTCGCTGTTATGCCACTCCAGTACCTCGTGGTCGCCTCACTATGTGTTCCTCCATCGGATTTAAATGGAGCTGAAACGGGGGGGGGGGGGTGTTTCAGGGTACTTTCTGATGAAAATTAATACCAAGAGTTGGAAAATCTTTTTAAAAACATTTCATTTGTTTTCAATGCTCAAAATGTCCAAGCTTTGCATATTATAAGAGGTAGAGAAGAAAAATCTTATTTTTTTCGGAAATTCAGTAGTAAAAATTGTCAAAATTTAGAATTTACACATTGTATATCCATCTTCCGGAATATATGAGAGAATAATTCAGATGGGGTGTTTATGGCTGGAAACTGCTAAAAAGTTCTCAAGTCTCCTTAGGGAAACATTGTCAAATGACAGTTCAGAGTTTCCGTGCCCGAGTGTGGCAAAAGATGCTGGTCTTCCACTATGAAGTTTACCATCAAGGTCCATGGGTTCGAATCCGGGAATAGAACATCAGAAGCAAGTTCTTTACCTACCGAGCCTAGGGCGACCACTGATGGATGAAGCCTTCATTTCCCACCCAACTCCACTGGTTGGAAATTGCCGTATGGCGATATAGGACCGGAGTTGGTGTGCGGTGATGTAGTTTCGAGGAAGGCATGCAATTAACACTCCGGAGGAGTGTCGAAGTTGCCTCACTAAGGGGCAGTCATCATCTAGAGATGTTCATACTACAAACCAGATGGTAACTCCAACGAGAGGGGAGGTTTTCAAGGGGAAAAATTACAAGATTTCTTTTGTGGTGCCCCTTTTTGTTTGATGCCCTCTGATGTTTTTTTTTTCCCTTGGTTAATATAGCCCTGTTATTCTTTAATGGCAGAAAGAAAGGCCAGACTTTTTTCGGGGGTAAAGAATGCGACCCCCATCTGCATACACTTCCCCCCCCCCCCTTTAAAATAAGCTAATGCCATACCTAATAACACTAAAAATGGCCGCTGTGGTGGTCGAGTGGTCATAGTGACGGACTCGCATCGCGGGGATCCGGGTTCGAGCCCCACCGTCGCCACAGTGGTGGTCGGCTGAAGTTGGTTTTCTGTGGTTCCCAACTTCGAGGCGCAAATGCGAGCCGATCTCCCCGTTAAAAAGTCTCGCCACAGAGAGCAACAGGCCTACAAACAGTACAAATATTCAGTCGCTACACATCACTCACTTCACTTCTGAGATATAGATGGCAGCCCTGAAAAATCATACACAACACTAGATACGCACTCAGACTGTTAGGTACACACATAATTCCGGCACAACTCACTAGGTAGTAAATTGTCCTATGGCAATAGACCTGAGTTGTGCTCGGTTTGAAAAAAAAAACACTAAAAATGATATTATAAGGTCTTTAAACTGAAAGCATCCTTTCACAATCAATAGTAGCTTAATGGGAAAAAAATTAAATTTTAATCAAAAATTTCCAAAACATCTGCTGAAAAAGGAACGGGTTTCATTTGGAAAAATTGCGGCTCCTGAAATTTGGCGGCCCGGTGCGACCGCACCCCTTTAAGTCCGGCCCTGGTAGTAGCGGCTCTCTCAGAAAAATCGCTTTGTATGTGGGGGTATGATAATGTTAAGACAGCCCTGGGCGTAGTTTATGAAAATTGTGAAAGCTAATCAAAAAACTCAGCAAAATAATGTGGACTAGTTTGCAATATTATTAGTTTCTCATCTTTTTGTGCCATCCTTGTGATAATGATCTTCAACTATACAATCAAGTGCTCTTAAAATTTTAGGATCTTCTACAGGATTGATCGAAAAAAATTGTACGTTTAAAAATATACCATTTGATATTTGTTTGTGGTGGCCCTTTAGTACTGATGCCCTAAGCACGTGCTTATTATGCTTAATGGTTAATCCGGACCTGGCGGTCCCTGGAGTACCAGAAAGACCTATGAAAAACATATTTCTTAATAAGCTGGTTATAAATCATCTTCACAGGATAAGTGATGACGGCTCACAAAAATAAGTGCTGTTTTAAGGATTAAGTAAACTGGCATTGTTAAGAAAGGTAAAATAATTCAGGGGGGAAAAAAAAACCAGAAAACTTCTACTTCAAAAGCGGGACGTATGGTCACGCACATTTTGCACACACAGTAAACAACGATGTGCGGCTTTCTTCTGGAAAAAAAAAAAATTCAGGTTTACCTCGAGGTCCCCTTCCCTGAAGCCTTGTTAGCATCCTGCCAGGGCCGTCTTAAGAGCACCATGGGCCCCCGGGCCAAGTGATTTTTCTGAGGCCCTACTTGACAAATTTTCGAAAATTTCAACCGGATCTAATTTCTCTGAGGCCCCCTTTTCCTTAAGGCCCCGAGCCGGTGGGCCCATGCGTTAACACGGCATTGCCTCCTTCCAGGGTCACAATTAGAGGCGGCATATGAGGCTTTCGCGCCCGTGCGGCGGGTAAGTTCGAGCCGCCACTGCCGTGAACTAAATTGGTGTAGGTGATAATGCTTCAACCTGAACACCAACGTCCGAATCCAGCTCGTTTTTGAAGTATCTTTTCCCAGCCACTTCGTTGGGCAATTTACCTGTTGTGACATTTGTGTTTATGATAGCTTCATGCGAACTCGCTGCGGAGATGGCGAAAACAGACGAAGGAGGTATGGGCCACTATTACAGTGGCGATTGGGACCACAGCTCACCACTTATGGTCATGTTTAAGGTGATTTGAATACTTATTGATGTGTATGTCTCTGATTTATATTAGTAAAAAAATACACCAAAAAGATTTGGCTCTTTTTTCAATATCCCACTTACGCACATAATAGTTGGTCATACAAGAAAATTGTTTTCTCGAGAAGTAGCTTTTGCTTGTCCCGTAAATCATCGCATTTTCTCGTCAACGGCATACAGAACGGGGGGGGGGGGCGGTTGGTGATTCGTGGAGGAAGTAGAAAGGCTATTTCCCACGATCAACATGCACACCCTCGGTGAACTACATAAATCCCGTTCGAAGAGTGTGTATCTATCCGCTTATGTACGGGAGTCCAGCAAATCACTCAAGGATAACGCATGTGACACGCTGAGTGAACACAAAACAGTTCAGTCGCCTCGCTAAGTGAGACGAGGCGTGGCAGTCTGTAGAGATCTACTACAGAAGGAGGTCTACAGAGGATTCATCATTGGGGGGGAGGGTGTTTGTTCAGGTTGCCCAGGAACTAGGGAAAGATTCTTCTTGTTCTTGGCATTCCCAGTAACGATGCCATTAAGAATGTTTCTGTTGGAATAATATCATTTTTCCCCCTTTTACTGTGTTTATTCATGTTCTTTCCCCATATACGCAACGTTTCCCTCTTTTGGGGGGGGGGGCTTTCTTTTTTCCCTCAACTCGACCACTGCTGTATGAGTTATTCTCTTTGCTTGTATAAAATGTCGTTCGTCTGACTAGACGTGTGTTTCGTTTCTCTCTCTCTCTCGTCGTCGTCTCTTTCCCTTCCACACTCTGCCCGCCCACAGGTTATGGGCCCAGAGACGTATCTTTTGAGACGGTTGCGTTTTCGATTTTTTTTTCGCGCCAATATGCAGTAGTGGTATCTCGTTAGAAGTTTAGTTTCCATTCGTCTTATCGTGTGCATCAGGAACCTTCGCAACGATAATGGCCAGCATCAAGGACAATATTGTCAAGCTGAATAATCAAAACTATTCGAACTATAAAGTTAAACTTCTGCTGATGAAAGAGAAGCTTTTCAAGAAAGTCATCGAGAAATGACTTTCAGGACATTATAGGATTGCCATTTCTGCATTTTTGTTTATCCTTCACTTGATCAGGTTGGGGTTTCCGGTCATACTGTCCCGTGTTATTGTTTTGCATTTGTGTTTTCTATTTCCCCTAAAAGTTGATACGTTTAGTTTATAATTGCCCTGTACATTCACGAGATGCACAGAAATGTATAATTTTAACGGAGTTGAAGCCACAATATTTGGTCTGCTTGCATTTTTTCTCTGGTAATTCATTTCCAAACAAATTTATTCATTCTGGGGGGAGGCCATTTCAATGTGACATCAGCGGTTAGATTCACAAGCTGATCTTTAAATCTGCTGTGACTTTTGAAGCACCTTGTATAGACTGTTTCATTTTGCACACATACAGTCAAATCCTGTTGAATCCCGCCATCTGTCTTGAAGAATTTTGAGTGCTATAACGAGGTTGGCATTACATTTCAGAGAAGCTTCGCTACATAAATTCACACGTTGTTATGAACTATTGCAGCTCAGCGCCTTACATTAGTGTTACTCAATAAATAACCCATTTTATATGCATTCAGTTTTGAGATGAGAAAATTAATGCAATTATAAAAAAACTAACAATTACTTGAATTACAATCTTCCCGCTTTCCAGATATTGAAAGAACAAAAAGGATTTTGCATGAGGTGGCATGGAGATAGCGAATGGCTTACGGTACACAGATGTATGAAATTCAGTGTCTGTCTTTTTAATGAGCACGTCGAGAAAAGGCAGCATATTATTTTTTTTTTTTCCATTTCATAGGTGAATTCAATATGTGGGTCAATAGAATTCATAAAATTGAATAACTCAGTGACATTAACATCAGTCTCATCAACTAAAGTAAATGTATCATCAACATACCTGATCCAAAGTTTGAAGTGGTGGGTTTTCCCATCTGAAAGATCCTATCTCACCCTCCAAAGAATCTGGTATGTGTACCGTAAGCCATTCGCTATCTCCATGCCACCTCATGCAAAATCCTTTCATCCTCCCAATCAGAAACTTTCGGCATTTTCTTCTTTTGTTCATCGAGCACTAAAACTTTGCAGTGATTCAGCCTGCCTCCAGAATGAACTCAATATCCTTCGTGACATCGCTTCTAATCGGGGTTTTTCACCTTTTATCATCGACAAGGTCCTCAGAAAAATGACCCAGACATGCACCACGAACCTGCTCCCAGCTGACTCAAAACAGTTTTCTAATACCGTTGTTCTTCCATTCGTTTCTTCAAGTTTCATGATCTCTTCTATCTTCAAGAAATTTGACTTCCATACAATATTCCAGCCAACAAATATACTCACCTTTTCCCATCTGAAAGATCCTATCTCACCCTCCAAAGAATCTGGTATCTACTTCATCCCGTGCAAGAATTGCGAAAATGGATATATTGGCCAAACTAGAAGAAATCTAAATATTCGAGTTCTCGAACACCGAAAGCATGTTGAGAAGGGACGGACGGATAATTCGGCTACTGCCCAACACTGTTGGCAACATTCACATTATTTTGATTTTGATAAAGCGTTTGTTTTTAAAAAAGCAACACACAATTCTGAATTGAATTTTCTCGAGGGATACTTCATCAGAACATGCCAGAATTTCCTCGTTAATGATGGAAGAAACACACCACCTATTTCGTCAGCTTGGACAGGCTTTATTAACCTCAGTCGTGAAAAAACTTTCAACACTTTACAACAGATGGCTCCCCAATTCGCATCCAAAGACCACTCGGACGCAGCAAATACAAAGGCGAACTCTTCGGATGACCAGACGTAAACATCATCTTCCACGACTCATTCGTGTGAATTCTCACCACGAAGTCCTGATGACGGCTCTCCATTGAAGAGCCGAAACGCGTCGACCATTCGACCAATTAAATTTATTTGTCTTAAAAACGTGGCAATTTTTGTATAAATTAAAACCAGGCAAAGTTACTCATTCTTTTTTTTTTTGTGATAAAAAAGGTACTGTTGAAATTTTTTTCTTTGCAACCTTCAGCACACAGGTGCCTCATCAATAAATTTGTTTCGTTGAATACATTGGTTGTTTTGAGTCCTACACTTGTGCAGGTATTCATCAAACACACATTCACCTTGTATACATCCGAACAGCGGTTGGCGCTACAACAGGTTTTTTTTTACATAATCGCTGTACGCCCCGAAGCCAAACACTGACAATCATTGCCGATGTATAACAATCTCAGTAAGAACTTTAAAAAAAAAAAAAAAAATGAAACTGCGGATTTTTTATTGAACATTTTTAGTTAGCTGAGGGTTTGGCCTATACAGAAAATTTGTTCACTGAAAAGTTATGGTGCTAACCAGGGTTGGTGATATCATCACGACACTGTTATATTATTAGCCTGAATATATGAATTAAAATTTTTTATTGATGACCAATCTTTTTTCTTCTGCAGTGGCTTTATTATTTTGTTGAATGTTTTTTACCTGAAAAACAGTGAAAAGGTTATGCAGTGGATTCCACTTGGGTATGTCATGAGAAATGTGAGAAAAAATTTTGAAAGGGAGATTTTGAGCAGAATCAGTTTTGAGTTGGGACTACAAAAGCAAGCATAGTAAAGAGGGATTGACTGTACTCCATTTTTTTTTTTAGTTGTATTTAATTCAACTTTTAGGACAAGCTTGGTAAGCTACTGTTAATTTTCATTGTTGATTGATGGAGGGGTGGGAAGAAAAAAAGACATACCGTTCAACATACAAAATATAAAATTAGCTCTATTTGCAGTTGATGTGAGCATGTTAATTTTTTTTTTTTGCTACGCAAGCACTCAATTATGTTTCTTCTTCGCAAATTATAGGCAGTCGTCTCATTTGTGTGCTCATTTATCGCAAATACTATAGACATTCATTGTTGTATGCACAGGGGGGGGGGGGGTGGAGCAAGCTTAGATTATAGCGTAATTTTCCAGGATAAAAACTTCCCCTTGAGAAAATTCTGTGGACGCCTATGGAGACATACATAAGGTTTTCAATTGAAATATGTTTATTATGTACAGAAAAAAAGGAAAATTAAAAATGAAATGAATAAATGAAAAGTTAAAAACAAAATGAATACATTAAAAAAGAAATGAATAATATTAAAAAAAGGAATGAAAAAAAAATTGAAATGAAATTAAATTTTATATGTACAATGTATTAATTCTCCATCATCTTTTGAAATGCCTCAAAAATAACTAACTGTTTTTCAAGAATTTTTTTCTTGAATGCATGCAGTTCATTATGTGACTCCAGTTCTTTTCTTCGCAACTGCATAATTATAGCATGTTGCTCAATTTGCTGGTTTTTTTTAAGTTCATGCAGTTCAGCCTCTCTTCGGGAATTCTCCCGTATCGCTTCAGATACTCGTTTGGCTGACACTGCAGATGCTGGAACAGCTATCTGCTTCCTCGCTGGGGGCCATTTCATCACTCTTTGTGTGGAGGTAACTCTCCCGCCAAAAAAACCTCTTGCTTTCTTTGCAGGTGGCTGCTGCTGTTGGTGGTGGTGGTCGCACCATACTGTTTTTGGGGAGTTGGGAAGATGTCCCCTCTCCGAGGTCGTATTCCAGAAATGAGCTGCTCTGGCCTTTTCTAGAAGGTGGTGTTGAGGCTTGCGATGATGACACGCCTGCCTCGAAAGACGGTCCTTCCCCAGGGTTGTTGCTATCCTGCAACGACACATTAGTGTAATGAATGCATCATACATAAAGGTGGTTGATAAATTGCTACTTATACATCAGTGCCCTCATGCCAAAAGCATGAATGATACTTTTCTCACTGGGAAAAAAACAAACGGGGGAAATGCAATTTGAATGTTGACTATCCATGTACGAGGTTAATTGCCTAAAATTTTTCAATAGGGATACACATTTGCATATCAGGCATAACTTAAGATAGCAAAATAAAGTCTCGCACAAACAAGGTGATAAAAAAAATGACAAATGAGCACATTCATGCCTCTGGCATAAGGGGGACCAGATGTGAGGAAGGACAATAATAGCACAAGCAGTGTTTCTCATAGAAGCAACACCAGGGTGATTAGAGCATATTATTTGCCTGAGAAGGTGGGGAGGGGGGGGGGGGGCAATGAGACAAACAGATGCAGACCTGTGGTGAAAATTATGAAATGCATTTGTAAATATTCATAATTAATATTCCAAACACATTCTTGAATAGATATGAAATTTTCAAATATTGTTTTGGAGATTTCTTGTGAAGAAAAATTTTCTAAAATTTTTAATCACTTTATAAAAATCGTTGTAATGTTCAAAAGTTTCCAAAAAAGCTTCATAACAAAAAGCTAATGCGACCTCCCACAGTAACAGAGATTATTCTCAAACTTTTATTCTTCAAAACTGAATTATATTTCATAATGTAAACAAAAGTAGTAAATTTTTAGAACGCAGTCTAAACTATTCAATTTTAACATCCAGGAGAATATTCTCGCTTCACATCTCTATGCACGTTCATGAATAGCTTTTCTTGTTGGTGAAACTTTTCCCCTCATTAGATTCGACAATATTTTGAATATTTGTAATTGCGTGAAACTCTTTTCATTGCATAACTTCATCTTACATTGCAAACACAAAAATATTTTCTCTACTATCAACTTATACATAAGTGAACTGAAAATAATTTTGTGTGAATTGCAATAGAAACTTATTTTAATTAATTTTTTTTTTGTATGATATTTCACACAGTCTACATTTTATTTTGACATGCAATTGCAGAAAGCTGCATTAAAAAAAGAACTTGATATATGTACATAGAAATGTGAGGCGAGGACATTTCTCCTGAATAACAGTAAATATTCGTATCATCTTACCTCATCGTCTTCACAGTAGCTTTGTGCCTCTGATTCGGCGAAAGAGACTGTAAAGATAACAAAAAACAAAAATCAGTTTCCAAACAAAAATTTAAAATTTCCATATGTTGCTTATTAATGGGGAACAACAGTTTAAACACAGAATGATTTCTTACCTTCAACATCAATGGGCTGATAGTCAGCATCAGAGTCGACTGCGCTTGGCAGGGGAACTCTACTGGCACCTATGGATATTATTCACTCCTGCAGTGGCGTAACGATAGGGGCCTGCAGTACACCCCCGCCAGTTTTGAACAGTTCCCTCTTTTCTTCTGCCACACTCTTCAACGATTGTTTCTTCATATTCCGGTACCTATCGTGCAATTGCTTGGTGGTCCTGGGGAACACTCCTGGCGATGCATTGAATTTCTCCATCAGGATTTCCCATGCATTTTCTTTTTGTCGGTTAAAAACCGCGTTAGTTTTTTTATTTTCGATCACGTCACTATACTCGCTTACAAGAGCAATCAAAATATTGTTTTCTACATCCGAGAAATTTTTTCGTACTTGCTTTTCCATGGTTGTAATGTAAGAGGTAATGTAAAAAAGTAATGTAATAGAAGAAATTCTTCAACAAATGACCGTAGAGCATCATCAGCATCGACACTTACTATCTGAGTTGGGTAACTTTTTACGGAGAATACCAATCTCCTTTTACCTCAGCCACGTCTTACACTACTCTCCTGGTAACTACAGTATGGTGAATACAGCTGTAAGAATTTTTGAAACTGTCTATGGTTAAGTCATTTGGATCGAATGAAGTTAACCGCTTTCACTTCAACAGACATTACATGTTCAAAGTTGGCGGAAAAATGTTTTGCATGTTTTCCTGGTGTAGACATTCTTTAACGAATTCTTCATCAACGAAGGACTTCCCACATTTACCAATTTTTTCTGCTGTTATATAACTAACACGAACACAATTTTCAGACTGTTAATTTCTTCCGAAGAATAATGACTTTTGACAGTTCAGCTTCGATTTCAGTTCAGTGAATTTTTCACTTCGAAAATGTCTCTCCAATCCAGAATATTTCGCACTATGCTTGGTATCGTATAATGTCTCTTAATATTGTATTCTTCCATAATGGCTACGCTCTCATTGCAAATTAGACAAACTGCTTTAGCCTTCTGTTTGACGGAAAAAAAAGGGATGACCACTTTTCTCGGAAAAAAATCTCACTTTTTCTTCAACTTTCCTTTTTCAGCTATTATGGTTCGCCATCATGCACTCATTTAAAGACTAAAAGGCTTCAAAGACCAAAAACACAAGTAAACCAACTGTACCAATATTGTACAAATCCCTTCTTCCAACCAATCAAGATGCATACATTCATCTGCTCCTTTCCTAACCATGCACCCAAGACATACGATACCATGGGAATTTCGTTCATTTCTGCTTTCTCCCACTCAAGCAGGATGGAATGTACTCGAAGTTACATGGTGAAGAAGTGTATGGTGTGGTTTTTTTTTTGCGTTTAAGGCTTTATTAAGAAGCTAAATACTGTACACTGATCAGTCTGTGCTTGTTATAAATCTATATGAAGCTAGGTGACTTTTTTTTTTGCCGAAATCTTCGTTTTACCCTATTTTTGACTGATATTGCGTCAATCAATCTAAATGTTTTGGCGGGCCACGGGTTGAAGACAAACATTTAGATTGATTGACGCAATATCAGTCAAAAATAGGGTAAAACGAAGATTTCGGCAAAAAAAAAAGTCACCTAGCTTCATATAGATTTATAACAATATAGATATATATATATATATAGGATACATCGAACATATATATGCATTTTTTTTAAATTTCAGTTTAATTCAAAGCTGTCAACATTAAGCAATAAATGAGAAAAAAAACCCTCATGTTCTTGAATTGTATTTGTTATCAATCGAGGTGGTGTGGTGTCATAGTATATTTACAAGGGTGACGGGTGCAATCTTCCTTCTCTGTCCCAAAACGGTCCAGGTTAGCCCACAGAGAACAGGACACGCACTATTTTTAGACTTTTTTTTCTTCTATCTTCCTGAACTTTCCATCTTGAAGAGATATTCTAGCCTAACTAGGACAACTTATAATAGTCCATATCACCCGACACACCAATCAGCCGCCTTAGTCGTCCAAATTTAATGAATGGGGCACAAAGTTAGTTTATGGCTTCATTTTTTTCAGGTTTTTGTTCGCAGTATGGTATATCCAAAATATTTTCTGGGCTGGGAATGTTTCTGGTACGTGAAATCTAGTGTATGTTCTTCAGCAGGTTGTTAATAGAGATAAAACTATATAGAAGAGTGAATGGAGCGGAAATCGTTGATTACCGAACCGTACATTGGTATGTTATAAGTAGGGCTCAGATTTTTTACCTAAAAATCTTAGAAATATGCGAGCATTAATGACTTATAAAACAAAATATGACCTTATAATATTTTTATTATGTCGTCTCTTCTTTTTCAGTTACTGTTTCTACCTTAATAAGTAAATAAACAAAAAATTCATCAATTCACTTTTTTAATCAATATCTCTCACCAAATTCAAATAAAAACGACGCCTACCTTATGTATAACTGTTAAATCCGACTATTATATAACTTATTTATTATAGCTGTTCTTGAGTACGTTCTAGAATGACACTGAATTTTATGAGACTACCATTGTTTAGTTATAAAATATTTGAAGAAACTACTTGACAGAAGTTTTTTAAAAAATTCGGAAAAAATTACCAGCTTACTTATGGAGCAATATTTGAAGAACACTTCCCATAAAGCATACGTCTAGTTTCTGCAATGTCGTTGATTGTTTCTCAAGCTGAATTGCAATGTTGCTTCATATTTAAATTAATTTTGTGCTGGAACCGTTAACATTTGCAGCAAAATACGACGCAGCGATACCATCGACCCTTCTTTTAACCACTTTACGATCAAGGACGTAATATTTCGTCCATACGCCAGTGGAATAAATTCAAACAAGTTCACCCCGTTTTCTTTCCTCTCCTCATCCTCGCGAAGAGTTGTTGAAACCCTGAGTTTTTTTTTCCTCTTTTTTTTGTATACCCCGATAGTGATTTTTTTTTCACATATGACGTACCTTTTTTTTTTTATAAGCGTGAAAGAGAACAGGTTGGGTGAGGGTGAAAAGAGAAATATAACTTTGCACCTACATTCCTATCAACCTATCTATTATACTGTTTTACTCTTTCTTTATCCTTTATTCAAACGTGAGGTTAGGACAAGATTGCCATGTTTACTGCCGATTCCTCAAATAAAGAGCATCCAAATTATTACGTCCTTAATCGTAAAGCAGTTAACAAGATTTTATTGTATATCAACATGCAAACAAATAATAAACAAAAACAGTGCAACTAGTCCACTGTTGCCACCTGTTTGATAAAAAAACGAAGCTTGATGCACAAGAATTCGACTACATATTACAAAGGCAAAAAACGAAGAAAAGCAACGAACTCCCGACTTTCTATGAACAGAGTTTGATGTTAGAAATTAGGAAAAAAAAAACTTGGTAAGAGTTAGTACTCTAAAAACGATTAATATACAAGCGATACTACAAGCTATGCAACTTGCAACAGATTGACTAAAAACCTGAATTTTTGGTTTCTCAACCAATCCGTGTCAAGTTGCAGGTTGGATCGTTTGTAGTATCGCTCCAGTGCACATCCTGGCTAAGAAATTTGCATAGGCATTTTTTTCAGAATGGATTTATTTTACAATACTCTCCGAATTCTAACTCAAATGGTGTTACTTCATAAATCTAAACAAGCTCTTCTCTACTCATGTTTTCTCTCCCATGTGAATCCTCCTGTGTCTACTTAAGACATACTTGTCTGAAAACTTTTTGCCGCAAACATCACACTCATATGGTTTTTCTCCTGTATGGACTCTTCTGTGTTCCTTCACGTTATACAATTGTGAAAACATTTTGCCACAAACATCGCACTCATATGGTTTTTCTCCTGTATGGATTTTTTTGTGTCTACTCAAGGTATAGTGGTCTGAAAACTCTTTACCACAAAAATCGCACTTGTATGGTTTCTCTCCCGTATGGACTCTTTTGTGTCTATTCAAGGAATAGATTTTAGTAAACAATTTACTGCAAACCTCGCACTCATATGGTTTTTCACCAGTGTGCACTCTTTTGTGTGCACTACAGGAAGAGTTGTCCGAAAATTTTCTGCCACAAACATCGCACTCATATGGTTTTTCTCCAGTATGGAGCCTTTTATGAGCACTCAAGGAAGGGCAAGCCCAAAATTTTTTGCCACAAACATCACACTCATATGGTTTCTCCCCAGATTGAACACATTTGTGACTTTTTAACTGAGAAGATTGTGAAAATTTTTTACCGCAAACATTACACTCATATGGTTTCTCCCCCGTGTGTATTCTTCGGTGTATTCTCAAAGAACAGATTTTAGAAAACATTTTACCACAAACTTCACACTCATATGGTTTTTCACCAGTGTGCACTCTTTTGTGTACATTCAAGAAAAAGGTGGTAGAAAACTTTTTGCCACAAACATCGCACTTATAGGGTTTTTCTCCAGTGTGGAGTCTTTTATGTTCATTCAAGTTATACAATCGTGTAAACATTTTACCACAAATATCACACTCATACGGTTTCTCCCCAGTGTGGACTTTTTCATGTGTTTGTAAACCAGCCAATTGCGAAAACTTTTTACCACAAACATCACACTCATATGGTTTCTCTCCCGTGTGGATTCTTCTGTGTACTCTCAAGGAAGACTTTTTAGAAAACTTTTTATTACAAACTTCACACTCGTATAGTTTTTCACGAGAGTGGATTCTTTTTGATATACTCAGGGAAGAGCCGTCCAAAATCTTTTCACCATAAACATGACTTTCGGATAGTGTCTCTACAGCGGGGGACATATCACGTGTGTTCAATGAGGATATTTCAGTTAATTTTATATTACAAATGTCACCGTCATATACAGTTTCAGCACAGTGAGCTTCTTGAGATGTATTTATAGATAGCATCTCTGCAGGAATGCCCAAATTTGTTTGATGAGGCTTTTCTTCAGAAGGTATTTGATTTAACAAATCGAAATCTCCGAACAAATTGCCAATCTTTCTTTACAAACATTACTTTCTAATCATTTCTTTCCAGAATGAACATCTTGTGCTGTCTAAATACAATGGGCGATGAAAACCTTTTATCGCTAGCATCACACGTGAATACATTTTGACTACTGTGAATCAATTTATAGTCTACTAAATCAATCTGACAAACATATATTAGGTGTTGTTTTTTTTTTTCAATGTATTTTACATGCCATGTGTTTGTATGGTTGAGGATGCAGACTTTTGCCTGTTAATAATCACTTTTACCTGTATTTGCTTTTTACAAATTGCCTCTCTAAATGGGATTAATGGAAGGCTCTCCCATCGGATAGGCCATGTTGTTTATGTGGTCTTGCATTATTTTGAATGCAACACTGAACTAAATTGGAGCGTGTATTTCTTTGTTCTTCAGCAGATGATTCTTAATCTTCTTCTGAAATCTGAGTACCCAAAATTGTCATGAACAAGGTATTAATGTAATCACTATCTACATTTCATATTGGCATTGAAGACAAGCTATTCATACTGGATTTACTTTGATATGAAACTATGAGATGATCTTGGAAGATGATGGAAATTATACTTGAAGTTTGTTCCACAATTTTAAAAATGTAGTCAGACATTTCAGGAGAAATGCATCCAGTGTTTCTTATTTACTTTGAAGATATTGGTTGGAATATATTTTCGTTCTTTCTGCTTCCTTGAAGATGATGATCTGTCGGATTTTCAAGTTCCTGGCAATAAAAAAAAGCCAACACACTGATAAATATTTTATGACTCATAAAAATGTAGAAATTATAATTTCTGATAAAGACAAATTAGCGTAAATATATTTGAAGTAAATATTTTTGAGTGGGCTACTCACATAATAGCATAATTAAAAAAAATTCCTGAAATTTTTTTTTTGAAAAATTAAAATTATTTATTCTCCATAGCACTATTCCAGTATCCTGTAAGATTGACTCCAGCCAAAGCAAAATGACAGAAATGAATTGGTTGCAAAAACAATTTCTGGCCAAAATAGGGTATTAGCAACCACAGATAATTCTTTTCTCTCTCACAATACACTGTATATATATATATATATTTGTTTTTTTTTTTTTTTGGAGTCTTCCACAGTCCAGTCTGTCAACTCTCTTCGACAATGCACATAGTAAATTATGAAAATATGTAAGTTTTTTTTAAGAATGACGCTCTTTCGAGACCACTTTCAAAAGCACAGTGTAAAATGTGGAAATTACAAGGTCTGATATAAATAAGTCAAGGAAGGTGAACCAGATGATTTTACTGTGTTATCCATCCCTTTTTAAAAGGATGTGTTTAAATTTTGGCACTCAACGCCAGTGGAATCATTTTTTGACAAATGAAGCACTTTCATTTCTAGCTTTTTGCTGAGCATTGTAAATATTGTTTATGCCTGCATGCCCTAAAAATACAGAAGAAAACTGAATGTTATTGACTATCATCAGTCACAAAACCTAGAATAGGGGGAACCTAGAACCTATGCACACCCAACTTCTTTGTTATGCAAAGTGTTGTTTCACCTATACACAAAATGTACACCATAATTTTGAATGATGAATGTTAGTTCAGTGGTTCTCAACCACTGGAAGCTTCTTGTGGCCCAGTTGAGTATTTTTTTTTCGAGTGGAAGGCCTGGTTATAAGCACGACTAATGGGAAATGAATGGGAACAAAAATTAAACAATGAATCACTCACAGCCAAGTTTGACTGATGCCAGGGCCTAGCCACAGGCCTGCACAGTTGAGAAACACTATGTTAGTTACTATCCAAGATCAGGAAGTAGTAAATACAAAATTATTTTTTTCAACCAGGTAGAAGTTTCTAAGCATTACTATACTAGTTGAACCCTAAAATAAAGCAAATGGAATATTAATAAACCACCAAATGGTCCACACACGCCTCCCCCAAATAACTTTAAAACGATACAATTTCTGCTTTGGCAGAATCATTAATTGCAATCTACTACATTTGTATTATTTGACATTATATTGATGATTCCCCCCTCAATTAAAATCAATTATACAAATTTTGTTGATAAGTTTTGGTACAAAAGTAGGAAAAGTATGACAAAAACTAGAAAGTAGGACATTGTAGGAAAAGTAGGACAACGATAAATTTCTCACCAATGATAATTTTTCAAAATTTGTTTTGAATCACCTACAGTGTAAAACTCCTAGCGATAGAATGATATTCTTTACTGAGATAAATCCCCTCTGTGACGATATATTTTTCAGCAGATTTCGAAACAGAAATTTCGAAGAGTAGTATCTATTTTTCCGCAGATCGAAATATAATTTTAATATTTCATTTGAAATATTTTTTTCTTATAAATAAATTGTATCATATCTTTGTTCTTCCGAGGACGGCTAATAATATTGGTATTTGGTACCAACTGATCACCAGTAGTGTTGATGAAGTTTTCGGTATCACCACTTTTTTTGTGTGACGCACCAAAATGTGTGTGTATCGCGATAAATTAATAAATAAATTACAAGAGAAACATTTCTAACTGAATTTTGTTTATCACTTGTTACTTGAGTAATCTATAATAGCGCCCCAAGTCCCTTAAGTGTGCTTAGAAATGTGCCACGGCCCATTTAAATAAGGCAAGAATGTGCAGCGAGCCAATTCAGCAGTTATCTATAAGTGTGCTGCAGGGCACTTAAGGGATCTCGTTATGTGGTGCTCAGTTTAATTTTAAAAATAAAGTTTCAGGTGACCAACATTTGGCCCGTGGGTCATGGGTTGAGCACATGTATGCCTTAAAGCAGGGGTTTTCAAACTGTGCACTGCCAACCTTTGTCAGGGGCACCACGTTATAGCTGACTTGAAGGTTTTTCGAAGAGATTCTTTGTTAAACTGCTATGTTGCAGATAGGTGTTGATTAGGGAAAGTGACCCCGTGGGTGGAAAAAGTTTGCGAACCCCTGCCTTAAAATAACATAAAGACACTCAAAAGATAGTTTCTGAAGGTTAAAAGAACTGAGTTCTCAGCTAGCGACTACTCAGCTTGTCTTTTCTTCCTTGTAAAAACAGATGTGGAACAGACTCTGTCCAATTAGGGATGAACACTCATTATGGGAACCTGGAAAAATCAGCAAGATTCCCGGGCATGGTTAGCCATTGAAAGTAAATTATTCAAGGACTATTCAAGTACTTTCCCAGGCAAAACTTCAAGGACATTCATATTAAGGGAAAAAATATCAAGGAAAAAAAATTATGATTTTTTTTCAAAGAAAGGAAATTGGATTTTTTAAATTTATATATTTAACATTTACTCTTTTTTTTTTTAATTTCGAGTTTGAAATGCTAAAATTTATCAAATATATATCATTCTTAAGATGGTTATAGTTCTCATTTCAACTTGTACACAATGTCGTCAAGTTTTTAAGGTCTTGCTTATGTTTTTGAATACAACCATTATGAGTTAGTATACAAATGACACAAATCGTTGTATTGAAAGTGTTTTGAAATTTACCTTTGATAAAAAAAATCAGAAAGCATGTAGTCATATATGCAGGGTGACCCATATGACCTGTATTTCCTTGAACATTCCCATATTTGCATTTAATTTTGTCCATCTCGACTTCATCACAAAAATATTTTGTTATTTCCCGAATTTTTATCAAAGCAAATTAGAATTTTTATTGTTCACTAAAATTAAGTATTAAAATTATTTTCCCAACCCTATAAATTATAGTATGATAATTATGACTTAAAATTTGAATATTCATCTCTCATATTTGTCATGTAAATGTTAATTTTTTTTTCACAGAACTCATTTAAATTCACTGCTTCAATGCAATGGTTCTTCATTTTCTGCCTTTGGTGATTATAGCAACTTCGCTTACCTTTGGCATCATTTCTGGTGACAATCAGGGATTTTCCCATATTTTTATTGAGGAAATATGGCCAACTTTTCCTTTTTTTTCCAATTGGCATTCATTAATTTAATAATCAAATACATTTTGAAGCAATATCTTGAATGCAGTATTATACTGCCAGATATTAGGCAACATAATTTAAAAAAAAAAAATGAAGCAGTTGAAAATTATTTTTTTTTCAAGGACTGCAACGATTTTTCAAGGACTTTTAAAGACTCGAAAATTAACTTGCAATTTTCAAGGACTGTACAAACCCTGAAATAACTTGAATTATTGCAGACCCATCTCAATTTTATAATCTACTTCTAAAATTTTTGAAACAATCATTAAAAATAGTATTCATTCTTTCTTATCCAAAAATAAGTTCTATTCTGGCAATCAATAAAGTATTCTTCCTAACAGAAATACAGAATCAGCTCTACCAAACTTTTCTGAATTCCTACACAAGAACATCGATAAATCTAGGTTTTCCTAGATTTATCGAAGCATTGTTCTTGATATCCGAAAAGCATTTGATAGTGTGAGCCATCAAATCCCCCTTTCAAAATGATATTCCGGAATTAGAGGTAATGCATTTAACATTCAAAGATCTTATCTCATTAACAGAACCCAAAGAATAACTGTAATAAACACTTAAGTAATACTTAGAAAATAATTGCAGGAGTCTCCTCCAGGGTTCGCATTAGGGCCATTACTTTTTATAATACATATTTATCAATGACTTATGCAATTAAAAAATTTCTGGTAAAATAATAGCATTTGCTGATGATACTGTGATATTATATTATGGGGGAAATTACCAAACACTCATTAACACTATTAACAGTGGCCTTCTGATTCTTCAAAACTACTTTCTTGATAACAACCTAGAGATAAATGTTTCTAAAACTAAATTAATTAACTTTTCATGAACAAATATTCAGTTAACCGGTTTTAATCCAACTTTCCATAATCAACTCGTGTACATGCCAACCTACTAGTATAATTTCCACTATAAAATATCTTGATGTATATATTGATCAAAAAATTTATAATTTCATTAACACATAAGAATATCTTCAAGCAAAGCTCTGTGTTTTAGTTTACAAATTTTACCATTTCAAAACAATTTGGAAATTGACCTTTCACTCACATTTACTTTACAGTTTATCACTTTGAGGAAGTGGCTACATATTGTCATCTAATTTCCTTACAGAAAAAATTATCAGACTTATAAAAAATGATTATTATAACTACGGTTTGATTTTTGAAAGGACAGTGGCAAAAAGTGAAGAAAACCAGGCAAAAAAAATATTACATTGTAGATGTTATGTAATTATCAATCATTATGACTATAATTTTGATGAAATACAGTTTTTCACTATGGTTGGGTTTTTGCCGGGACAGTTGCAAAAAATGGAAAAAACCTCGCAAAAATTTGTATATATAAAAATTATTCTTTTTACTCAAGACACACAAACTTAGTTTCTCAATTACGAAATATTTTTTTTCAATATAAAAACTTGAAAACCATGTGAAACTTATAAAATTACACGGCATAAAAATGAATATTCAGCAACCAAAATATGAGAACATATCTAAATAAAATATGCATTATCCAGATTTGTTATAAAAAATTGATAAGTATAAGCTTTATAATTATTTATTCACAGAAATAATTTGAAAAAAAAAATTCAAAACAGGTAAATTTTTAAAGAATTGGATAATAATATAAACAATAAAAACTGGAAAAAAAATGGGCAGTTTTTACCATGGTTTTTCCCAACTGCGGTGAAAACTTGCCAACTCTGTTTTACACGAATTATTTTCTTCTATATTTCTATAATATTGAAGCCATTATAACATTAATAGAGCATTGAAATCAATCAATAATATTTATACTATCAAGTGCAAGAGCATTTTGTTCAAGATGGAGCGTATTTGGAACACAACTGTTTGAGCAATGGTTTTTAACAAGCTCTTTCCCTTAACAACAATAATGAAATATGCTACACAAGAGAAAAAAAACAACCCTTAGTCTTCTTTCTCAATTGTTCTTTAGTGCGCAAACATATTCAAAGTTTGTGTTGAACAGCTCTTATATGAAGTGGAGAATTTAAATTTTGGTTGTTGTGATTATCAGCTTAAGCAGTAGGGAAAAAAATTATAATACCACAAACAAAAAAAAACACACACGGTCTATAATTGTGTTACTCTTTTATATGCTTTCATCCTGGCTGTAACAGCTGTATTACCATGCATATGGCCACATTGTGAATTCCCCAAATTTTGCTATTTCTTTTTATAATCCCTGGAAATAGTCCTTATATCATCTAATGTTAAAATAGCAAGCTATTGTAATGTTTACTTTTAATTTAAGAGATTCCAAACAAAAAAAATTAACAAATGCTTAACACAAATGTTGAAAATTAAAATACTATGAGCTCAGTCAATGATGGTGAGATCTATTTACATATACCCTATCTAATACTTTGGAATGCAACTTTGTGGCACTAACTTTTAACTGACCTTTACCAAAACTAATAAAATGAGAGGGAAATTTTTACACTCTCACTTCGGTGGTGCAGCTCATATCATTGAGAAGACACCAATGAGTAAGGCAAATACACAAAAAATAATAAAAGTCCTAATGCATTTCAACACCAATGGGTGCAGTCTTCAGAGGAAAAATTTAACCACTAGTCTCACTGACAGAGTTTCCCACTTGGGTTGAATACCAAATCTTAACGCTCGGTTGCTCAGCGGAAGAAGTACATCTGTTCACTTCAAACGTCGTGTTCAGAATGAAGCTGTGAGCCTGCGTGAGATACTAATGCAGCGTCCTGGTTGGACATTTGCGGAATAGTGCTATCCGATTGGTCCATTCGATTTTTCTTCTGAAGACGGCACCCATTGGTGTTGAAATGCATTAGGACTTTTATTTTTTTTTTTTTTTTGTGTATTTGCCTTATTCGTTGGTGTCTTCGCGATATTCTTGGGCAAAATTGATCAACTCTTCTACAGCTTATATCAACCTATGTTGTTGGATTTCATTAAGAAAAGACGTGTTTTATTAAGAACTTATTCACAAGCAATTTGCTTGGCAAAAATGGGTTTTATTCATCTTCAACCCTTTTGTCTAATCGAAAGAAAATCATCTGATTCCACAGGAAAAAAAACATTTTTAATAATATTTCAACTTTGTCAAATAAGCTGAGATTCTTCGAACTTGCTTCCAGTCCCGTCATTTAGGGGGGGGGGGGCAGAAAAACCCCTGGCTTTTGAAAATACACTAAAAATGGTATATATACACTGCTGGCCACCCAAATTGCAACACCAAGAAAGACAAGAGATATTTCAACAATATTTATTTTGTAGATAACATGTTGACCAAGCATCAAATGATTAAATTTATAGACTTCTGTGAAGTGTGGTTCCTGCCAAAATCAGTAGCCAGAGTAGCCGCCATTGTTGGAGATCACCGCTGCCACACGCCTCGGCATTGATTCAAAGAGACTTTGGATGTGTTCTTGGGGTACAGCAGACCAAGCAGCTTCCACGCGTTGCCAAAGTTGATCTGGTGTGGCAGCTGGGGATGTAATCTGGGTCAATCGTTGAGCAACCATGGACCACATGTTTTCTATCGGCGAAAGATCCGGAGAGCGAGCTGGCCAGGGAAGCAATTCAATCTGGCGATTGACGAAGAACCTTTGGACAATGCGTGCCACGTGTAGTCGCGTATTATCCTGTTGAAATATGGCTGTGGGCAAGCCCTGAAGGTAAGGAAGGACAACTGGCTCCAACACCTCGGAGATGTAGCGCTGGCTTTTTAAAGTACCGGCAATGCGTACTAGAGGAGTGCGAGAGTGATATCCAATACCGCCCCATACCATAATACCCGATGCAGGACCAGTGTGGCGGTGCATAACGCAGCTGTTCAGCATCCTCTCTCCACGGTGTCTCCAGACTCGAATCCGACCATCGTGGTGTTGCAGACAGAAGCGTGACTCGTCAGTAAAGACAATTTCATTCCATTGTGCCGTCCACATCCTTCTTTCATCGCACCATTGGCGGCGGAGACGTCTGTGGTTCTGCGTCAAGGGTAGACGAAGCAATGGACGTCTTGCGGACAGACCACTCTGCTGTAAACGGCGTCGAATGGTACGCGCAGACACTGGATGATGCGGTACAGACTGAATGTGCTGTGCTATGGTTCGTGATGTGGCTGAGCGATCCGTCACTGCCATACGCACAATACGCCTGTCATCATGTGAAGTGGTGCACTGAGGTGGATGCGATCGAACACGTCGGTCCGTCGTACCCTCCTGCATCCAACGATCACATATCCGCATTACAGTTGTTTGGTTTCGTCTAACACGACTACCGATTTCCCTGAAAGATAATCCACAATCTCGGTAGGCCACTATCCTTCCTCTGTCGAACTCGGATACTTGATCAAAAGATGATCGCTGTTTTCTACGAGGCATAATTGATCGTTTTTTTGAAAAAACCACAAGAAAAACACAATTGCCGTACTTCAAATCGTCGAAATCTCAAAGCCCTAAATAGCGCTTTGAAGTGGCGCCACAGGCGCGCGTGATGTGCATCTGCGCTGAAATTCTAATCATTTGCATATCTCACCTCCGCTAATGCATGTTGTAAATTTCATATTATTTGCATGCTTCCTTCAGGGTGTTGCATTTACGGTGGCCAGCAGTGTATATATATACACATACATTGAGTACACATGCTTTGCCGCCCCCCCCCCCCCCCCAGAAAAAGTTGAAATGATGGTCTGCTTGCTTCATGAAAGTAAAAGTTCAAATTTTGAATTCTTTTAATTTTTTTCCGGGGCTGTTTTTTCCCATGGTTTTACAGTATGAGACATAATTATAAGACATCACGAGTATTCATAAAAAAGAAACAGAAAGAATATTTCCACGATAATGAAGCTCAAGTACATTTATCTATCTGCCATGTTGTTTACAATTGTAAGTGAAATTACAAAGATGTTCGAGAAATAGTTTTATATTTTAGTATTTTTGTGAATTCCAGTAAAAAATTACTACGACAGAAATATGAAATTTTAATTTCCATTATTTTACAGTAGCGTAGCACTGTGTTACTTTATGCAAATCATTATTTTACGTCACTGGATAACAAACCAATAAAAATATTTGACATGAATGTCGCTCTCCACTTGTTAATACAAGATATACAGAAGACTGGATGTTGTGAAGATATTTATTATTTGAGATGTTAATTTTTTTTTTAAGGAAGGAAAAAACTCATCTCTGCCTCTACCGGGAGTCGAACCCGGGTCCCTCGATTGCCGGACGAGTGCTCTGACCACTAAGCTACAGAGGAGATAGAGATTTTCCTTCGCTAGAGCGTCATATATATAGCCCTCTGGTGGCTCGTCGTCCATGAGCTATTAGCTGATCGGTTTCACCGTCCATTGCACGGTTCCGTTCGGCATATATACGCTCTAGCGAAGGGAAATCTCTATCTCCTCTGTAGCTTAGTGGTCAGAGCACTCGTCCGGCAATCGAGGGACCCGGGTTCGACTCCCGGTAGAGGCAGAGATGAGTTTTTTCCTTCCTTAAAAAAAAAATTAACATCTCAAATAATAAATATCTTCACAACATCCAGTCTTCCGTATATCTTGAATAAAAATATTCCCTATTTACAACTACGTGCCTTATTATAAAAAAAATGCCACAGGGTATAGAGCTGCAAGACAGTGAAATTTGGCTATTGCAAATGCACCAGTGTCATACGTGCATATGCATTTTCAATGGTTTGTCACTTCTTCAATGTTGCCAATATTATGTATAATAGTTTATTCCTTTATAATGGCTTGTCACTTCTTCAATCTTTCCAGTAATTGAAGAAACCCCGGGCAGCGCCGGGTATTATGGCAAATTTATAACAACAACCGTCGATTAAAAACAAAAAAAATGGCTTACCTCTGAGTGTACGAAGTTGACAGCCTTTCCAAACAACAACAAACACATTGGTCAATCGATAAGGAGCCAATGCTGAAATGAACATAATGCAATGGAATCGAAAGCTGTGAGAAACCTGGGGAAAACTCGAAAGGGGCAGAGAAGTCTGCACGGCGCGGACTTCCCTTACACGCCAGTGTGGCCAGATTGTAGAAAGTCTTAAATAGCATTCAAAAGTAACCGAAAATTACCTGAAATTATTTAAGCTGGTGCTGCCATCCAGAGACCAATATACGAAGTTCACTCTTTTTGTGACCATATTTGCTCGAGTTGAATCTCGTTTTAACGAATACGGATATGACGAAAATCCCGTTTTAACAGACAGGTTTCTGATTCCCCCTGATAAGACTACATAGGAACAATGCAAAAAAAAAAAACTGGAATTCTTTTATGACGAAATTTTGTTGTAACGAAGTGACTTCTCCGGTCTCTTAGTGAGTTCGTTATAACGGTTCATTATTTCTCGGTCTGAAGGCCGCCGGGAGGCTCGTTTTCGAAATGAGTGGTTCATCGTTATCTCGAAAACTACTCGTCGCAACCCCGTCGTGTTTACTATCAAACCCCGCGAAACCGAGTGAGTAGATCTGTATGGAACTGGTCCGAAGGTCTCAAAGTCGCTCATTTTCGAGATGTGAGATTTTTCTTAACCACAAAAATTGCTCGTCGCAACCCTGTCGAGTTTGGCATCCAACAACGCGAAACCGATTGGACAAATTATATGGAACAGGTCCGGAGGTCGCCGGGAAGCACGTTTTCGACATGCGTGGTATTTCGTTATCTCGAAAACTAAGTCCAAACCCCGTCGTGTTCGGTATCAAATCCCGCGAAACCGACTGGATAGATCGTATGGAACAGGTCCGGAGGTCGCCGGGTCGCTCATATTCGAGATGCATGGTTTTCGCTATCTCGAAAACTACTCGTCACAACCCCGTCGTTTTTGGTATCAAACCCCGCGAAACCGGGTGAATAGATCTGTATGGAACAGGTCCGAAGGTCTCCATGTCGCTCATTTTCGAGATGTGTGATTTTTCTTAATCACAAAAATTGCTCGTCGCAACCCCGTCGAGTTTGGCATCCAACAACGCGAAACCGAGTGGATAAATTATACGGAACAGGTCCGAAGGTCGCCGGGTCGCTCATTTTCGATATGGGTGGTTTTTCGTTATTTCGAAAACTACTCGTCGTTCCCCGTCGTGTTTGGTATAAAACCCCGCGAAACCGAGTGAGTAGATCTGTATGGAACAGGTCCGAAGGTCGCCGGGTCACTCGTTTTCGAGATGCATGGTTTTCGTTATCTTGAAAACTAATAGTCGCAACCCCTTCGTTTTTGGTATCAAACCCCGCGAAACCGAGTGAGTAGATCTGTATGGAACAGGTCCGAAGATCGTCGGATCACTCGATTTCGAGATGCGTGGTTTTTCTTTATCTTGAAAACTAATCGTCGCAACCCCTTCGTGTTTGGTATCAAACCCCGCGAAACTGAGTGGATAAATTATATGGAACCGGTCCGAAGGTCGCCGAGTCGCTCGTTTTCGAGATGCGTCGTGTTTCGTATCAAACCCGCGAAACCGAGAAGATAAATCATATGGAACAGGTCCGAAGGTCGCCGGGTCGCTCATTTTTGAGATGCATGGTTTTCGCTATCCCGAAAACTGCTTGCAGCAGCTCCGTCGTGTTTGGGATCAAACCCCGTGAAACCGAGTGGATAAACTACATGGTACTGGTCCGTAGGTCGCTCGTTTTGGAGATGCATTGTTCTCGCTACCTCGAAAACTGCTTGTTGCAGCCCCGTCGTGTTTGGTATCAAACCCCTCAAAACCGAGTGGATAAATTATATGGAACTGGTCCGAAGGTCGCCGGGTCGCTCGTTTTCGCGATGCGTGGTTTTTCATAATCTCGAAAACTACTCGTCGCAACCCCGTCGTGTTTGGTATCAAACCCCGCGAAACCGATTGGATAAATTATATGGAACTGGTCCGGAGGTCGCTCGTTTTGGAGATGCATTGTTCTCGCTACCTCGAAAACTGCTTGTTGCAGCCCCGTCGTGTTTGGTATCAAACCCCTCAAAACCGAGTGGATAAATTATATGGAACTGGTCCGAAGGCCGCCGGGTCGCTCGTTTTCGAGATACATGGTTTTTCGTTATCTAGAACACCATTCGTCGCAACCCCGTCGTGTTTGGTATCAAACCCCGCAAAACCGAGTGGATAAATTATATGGAACTGGTCCGAAGGTCGCCGAGTCGCTCGTTTTCGAGATGAGTGGTTTTTCGTTTTCTCGAAAACTACTCGCCGCAACCCCGTCGTATTTGGTATCAAACCCCGAGAAACCGAGTGGATAGATCGTATGGAAAAGGTCCGGAGGTCGCCGGGTTGCACATTTTCGAGAAGTGGGATTTTTCGCTATCTCGAAAACTACTCGTCACAAACCCGTCGTGTTTGGTATCAAACCCCGAGAAACTGAGTGGATATAAAGTATGGAACAGGTCTGAAGGTCACCGGGTCGCTCATATTCGAGATGCATGGTTTTCGCTATCTCGAAAACTACTCGTCACAACCCCGTCGTGTTTGGTATCAAACCCCGCGAAACCGGGTGAATAGATCTGTATGGAACAGGTCCGAAGGTCTCAATGTCGCTCATTTTCAAGATGTGTGATTTTTCTTAATCACAAAAATTGCTCGTCGCAACCCCGTCGATTTTGGCATCCAACAACGCGAAACCGAGTGGATAAATTATACGGAACCGGTCCGAAGGTCACCGGGTCGCTCATTTTCGAGATGCGTGGTTTTTCGTTATCTCGAAAACTACTATTCGCAACCCCGTCGTGTTTGGTATCAAACCCCGCGAAACCGATTGGATAAACTATATGGAACTGGCCGGAGGTCGCCGGGTCACTCGTTTTCGATATGGGTGGTTTTTCGTTATTTCGAAAACTACTCGTCGTTCCGCGTCGTGTTTGGTATAAAACCCCGCGCAACCGAGTGTATAGATCGTATGGAACAGGTCCGAAGGTCGCCGGGTCGCTCGTTTTCGCGATGCGTGGTTTTTCATAATCTCGAAAACTACTCGTCGCAACCCCGTCGTGTTTGGTATCAAACCCCGCGAAACCGATTGGATAAATTATATGGAACTGGTCCGGAGGTCGCTCGTTTTGGAGATGCATTGTTCTCGCTACCTCGAAAACTGCTTGTTGCAGCCCCGTCGTGTTTGGTATCAAACCCCTCAAAACCGAGTGGATAAATTATATGGAACTGGTCCGAAGGCCGCCGGGTCGCTCGTTTTCGAGATACATGGTTTTTCGTTATCTAGAACACCATTCGTCGCAACCCCGTCGTGTTTGGTATCAAACCCCGCAAAACCGAGTGGATAAATTATATGGAACTGGTCCGAAGGTCGCCGAGTCGCTCGTTTTCGAGATGAGTGGTTTTTCGTTTTCTCGAAAACTACTCGCCGCAACCCCGTCGTATTTGGTATCAAACCCCGAGAAACCGAGTGGATAGATCGTATGGAAAAGGTCCGGAGGTCGCCGGGTTGCACATTTTCGAGAAGTGGGATTTTTCGCTATCTCGAAAACTACTCGTCACAAACCCGTCGTGTTTGGTATCAAACCCCGAGAAACTGAGTGGATATAAAGTATGGAACAGGTCTGAAGGTCACCGGGTCGCTCATATTCGAGATGCATGGTTTTCGCTATCTCGAAAACTACTCGTCACAACCCCGTCGTGTTTGGTATCAAACCCCGCGAAACCGGGTGAATAGATCTGTATGGAACAGGTCCGAAGGTCTCAATGTCGCTCATTTTCAAGATGTGTGATTTTTCTTAATCACAAAAATTGCTCGTCGCAACCCCGTCGATTTTGGCATCCAACAACGCGAAACCGAGTGGATAAATTATACGGAACCGGTCCGAAGGTCACCGGGTCGCTCATTTTCGAGATGCGTGGTTTTTCGTTATCTCGAAAACTACTATTCGCAACCCCGTCGTGTTTGGTATCAAACCCCGCGAAACCGATTGGATAAACTATATGGAACTGGCCGGAGGTCGCCGGGTCACTCGTTTTCGATATGGGTGGTTTTTCGTTATTTCGAAAACTACTCGTCGTTCCGCGTCGTGTTTGGTATAAAACCCCGCGCAACCGAGTGTATAGATCGTATGGAACAGGTCAGAAGGTCGCCAGGTCACTCGTTTTCGAGATGCGTGGTTTTTCGTTATCTTGAAAACTAATAGTCGCAACCCCTTCGTGTTTGGTATCAAACCCCGCGAAACCGAGTGAGTAGATCTGTATGGAACAGGCCCGAAGTTCGCCGGGTCGCTCATTTTCGAGATGCATGGTTTTCGCTATCTCGACAACTACTCGTCGCAACCTCGTGGTGTTTGGTATAAAACCCCGCTAAACTGAGTTGATAGATTGTATGTAACAGGTCGAACCTTCGCCGGGTCGCTCATTTTCGAGATGCGTGGTTTTTCGTTATCTCGAAAACTAATATTCGCAATCCCATCGTGTTTGGTATCAAACCCCGCGACACCGATTGGATAAATTATATTTAACTGGTCCGGAGGTCACCCGGTCACTCATTTTCGAGATGTGTGATTTTTCGTTATCTCGAAAATTGCTCGTCGCAATCCCCGGCGTGTTTGGTATCAAACCCCGCGACACCGATTGGATAAATTATATTTAACTGGTCCGGCGTCGGCCGGGCCTCCTCGTTTTCGAGATGAGTGGTTTTTCGCTATCTCGAAAACTGCTTGTCGCCGCCTCGTCGTGTTTGGTATCAAACACCGCAAAACCGAGTGGATAAATTATATGGAACTGGTCCGAAGGTCGCCGAGTCGCTCGTTTTGGAGATGAGTGGTTTTTCGTTTTCTCGAAAACTACCCGTCGCAACCCCTTCGTGTTTCGTATCAAATCCCGCGAAACAGAGTGGATAAATTATATGGAACCGGTCCGAAGGTCGCCGAGTCGCTCGTTTTTTAGATGCATGGTTTTCGCTATCCCGGAAACTGCTTGCCGCAGCTCCGTCGTGTTTGGGATCAAACCCCGTGAAATCGAGTGGATAAACTACATGGTACTGGTCCGTAGGTCACCGGGTCGCTCGTTTTCGCGATGCGTGGTTTTTCATAATCTCGAAAACTACTCGTCGCAACCACTTCGTGTTTGATATCAAACCCCGCGAAACCGAGTGGATAAATCATATGGAATAGGTCCGAAGGTCGCCGGGTCGCTCGTTTTTGAGATGCATGGTTTTCGCAATCTCAAAAACTGCTTGTCGCCACCCCGTCGTGTTCGGCCTCAAACCCCGCGAAACCGAGTGGATAAATCATATGGAACAGGTCCGAAGATCGCTGGGTCTCTCTTTTTCGAGATGCATGGTTTTTCGTTATCTAGAACACCACTCGTCGCAACCCCGTCGTGTTTGGTATCAAACCCCGCGAAACCGAGTGGATAAATTATATGGAACAGGTCCGAAGGTCGCCGGGTCGCTCGTTTTCGAGATGCATGGTTTTTCGTTATCTTTAAAACTACTCGTCGCAATCCCGTCCTGTTTGGTATCAAACCCAGCGAAACCGAGTAGGTAAATCATATGGAACAGGTCCGAAGGTCTCCGGCCCGCTCATTTTCGAGATGCATGGTTTTCGCTATGTCGAAAACTGCTCGTCGCAGCATCGTCGTGTTTGATATCAAACCCCGCGAAACCGAGTGGATAAAGCATATGCAACTGGTCCGGAGGTCACCGGGTCGCTCGTTTTCGAGATGCATGGTTTTCGCTATGTCGAAAACTGCTCGTAGCAACATCGTTGTGTTTGATATCAAACCCCGCAAAACCGAGTGGATAAATCATATGGAACTGGTTCGAAGGTCACCGGGTCGCTCGTTTTCGGGATGCATGGTTTTTCATTATCACGAAAACTACTCGTCGCAACCCCGTCGTGTTTGGTATCAAACCCCGCGAAACCGAGTGGATAAATCATGTAGAACTGGTCCGAAGTTTGCCGGGTCACTCATCTTCGAGATGTATGATTTTTCGTTATCTCGAAAACTACTAGTCGTAACCCCGCCGTGTTTAGTATTAAACCCCGCGAAACCGAGTGGATAAATTACATGAAACTGGTCCGACGGTCGACGTGTCGCTCGTTTTCGAGATGCGTAGTTTTTCATTATCTCGAAAAGTACACGTCGCCACCCCGTTGTGTTTGGTATCAAACCCGCGAAACCGAGTAGATAAATCATATGGAATAGGTCCGAAGGTCACCGGGTCGCTCATTTTCGAGATGCATGGTTTCGCTATCTCGAAAACTGCTTGTCGCAGCCTCGTCGTGTTTGGTATCACTACGCGAAACCGAGTAGATAAATCATATGGAACAGGTCAGAAGGTCGCCGGGTCGCTTATTTTCGAGATGCATGGTTTTCGCTATCTCGAAAACTGCTTGTCGCATCTTCGTCGTGTTTGGTATCAAACCCCGCGAAACCGAGTGGATAAACTACATGGTACTGGTCCGAAGGTCGCTCATATTCGAGATGCATGGTTTTCGCTATCTCGAAAACTGCTCGTCGAAGCATCGTCGTGTTTGATATCAAACTCCACAAAACCGAGTAGATAAATCGTATGGAACAGGTCCAAACGTCGCCGGGCTGCTCATTTTCGAGATTTGTGTTTTGCCGTTATCTCCCGGGCATGGGCCCCCGGGCCGAGCCCGGTGGCCTATGCGTTAAGACGGCATTGATGGCACCGTAAATGTGATATAATTATGTATAATCACTGAGAATTTTGAAAAGTTTGACAAATTTCCCTACATTTAGCACTTTTACCGGGAAATATCGCATAATAATTACCCAGCGTCGTTGGTGAATTTGATAATTTGATAAATTACCACAAATTCAGGCATTAGGCATTCCTCACTTCTATTTTTTTTTGCCGGTCCGCAAATTGTTTCTCCTATTTATCGGTTTTTTCATTGGTCCGCAAGTGTTATTTTTCATATTTATTTAATTTTTTGCCGAGATCCGCAATCTATTTCCCCTCGTCCACTGTTTTTTGTCGGCCGACAATCTGCATATATTTTGTTAATAAATTCAATTTTTGACGGTCCGCAAATTATTTCTGCTGTTCTTTTATTTTCGGCTAGTCCGCAAAATTAATTCTCCCATTCCCGCTGCTCGGTAAAATTTTTGTAATCGCTTTTCCCGTTGAGAATCGACTGCTCCGTCAAAACTGTTATTCGGACTGCAGTTCGTATTTTGATATCTAGGTGGTAGCACAAGCTCCAATATTCTCCAGCTAATTCTCGGCTACTTTTGAAAGCTGGAAAATTTCCGACGATCTGGCAACAGTGCTGTTTGTTGTTCACAGCTTTTGCACGTGATGTTGAAGACTGAATACGATTTCTGTGAATGAATTGATGCTTATTATGTAAAAATCTCATTGGCTGGCTGTCGCTAGATTTATTTGAACTCCTTATCGTTAATACGTTTCCTTAATTATCGTCTGGAAGGAAGATCCAGCAATACGGGTAAGCCATTTTTTTGTAAATCGTGATAGCGTTTGCTGTTTTTGCAGCCAATTACTGAAGTTGGCGATGATTTTCGCGCATTTTTTGGTAATTTATAATTTTTCCCCCCCCCTCCAATTACTTATTGTCCAAAATTTTGGGAACAGCTTCGGTATAAGGTTGGCGACTTTTTTTTTAGGCGCCAAACATGTCCGACGACCCCCATCAAAAGTCGCGAAGGCCGTTAGCCACATTACGAGCGACGAAAAAAAAAAAAAAAATTCCAAAAAAGTTCCATATTGTTTTCATTATTTTCTATGCTGGCGATTGTTTTTTTCGTCGCCCGTAATGTGTCTAACGGCCTTCGCGACTTTTGATGGTTGTCGTCGGACATGTTTGGCGCCGAAAAAAAAAAGTCGCTGGAAAATCGCCAACCTTATACCGAAGCTGTTCCCAAAATTTTGGACAATAAGTAATGTGGAGGAACAGGTGCATAATCTAGAGATTGGCGATTTCTGGCGACTTTTTTTTCGGCGCCAAACATGTCCGACGACCCGACCAAAAGTCGCCATGGCCGTTAGACACTGCGGACGCCGAAAAAAAAAATCGCCAGCATGGAAAACAATAAAAACCCATTCAAATATGAAAAATATCATGAAACAAATGAAATATAATAGTATATTTAAATAAACAACGGTCATGCATGTTGTAAAAATAAGCGTATTCTACGTAAAAAAAAATTAAAACCCGGACTATTTCCGGGTATCCAGATTCTTTTAAATAAATAACGGAAATTAAATAAAATAATGAATAAGAAAAATAAAAAGGATACAGCCCTACCGGTCGACGAAAATGTAATCCTAACGCTCGGAACGAAAAACACTAAATGACTATTCAAACATTTGAAAAGACACGCTAAAGACAACTAACGAAAGGTAATCGTATCGGGAATAATCCAAGACAACGACGCTACTGCACAAATTGAAAAAACGCCATTATCCGTTTGAATCACCCGCGCTTTAAGCGCCATCTATACTGGATGGGTAATGGAAGCTACCGAGGAACAATCTAGAACAATGACAACCCGGCAAAGCAAGTGAGAGCCCAATTGGCATTACTCAAAAGGTAATTGGGAATAATCCAAGACAACAACGCTACTGCACAAAGGGAAAAAACGCTGTTATCCGTTTGAATTGCCCGCGCTTTAAGCGCCATCTATAATGGATGGGTAATGGAAGCTTCTACAAAGAAGCTACCGAGGAACAACCTAGAACAATGACAACCCGGCAAAACAAGTGAGAGTGCCGATCGCAGAACTGAGAGCTCCGGCATTGGCGACTTATAGCGCCCTTGGCGATCTGGATTATATTGGATTTGGCTATCTGGATTATACAGCACCTGCACCTGGAGTGAAAAGTGAAACCTCTTCTGAACTCCACGAGCCCAGAAGAATTGTGCGAAACTATCGAACTTACACTGAGAAAAACGGGTAAAAGTGATTCGGGGTGACAATAACGAAATAAGTCTAAATGCTTCTTCAAACAGAGGAACCATCAAGAATGTCAGTGCTAATCAATTCTTCAAAAAGTCATCCTCTTTATCAGCAGATCAAGAGCTTGCTTTATTGATGGATATTAACCTTTCTATGCATAAGTATATGGCCCGTGATACACATGCTGCTAAATAGCACGAAAACATGCCACTTTCGTGCTATTTATATGTATTTGAATATAAATGTGATATATTATCTGTGATATACATCCACTTTCATGCATGTATATCATAGATCTAAACTGTTATGCCAACAAGCAAAAGATTACGAAGGTTTTAACAACTGGCTGTTGCGAAGATATATATATATTTTTTCTTTTGGAAAGAGAGAAAAATCAACTGCCCCTACGGGGAATCGAACCCACGTCCTTTCACTTTCCGGGTGAACGCCCTAGACCACTAGACTACAGAGGCACCGAATCTCTCAATATTTCCTTGGAGCTCGTGTACACTGAAAGGGACCGTACATGGACGGCCAGACCAGACTCAGGCCAAGCTCACAACTGCTGGCGTTGCCACCAGATGGCGACTTACACAAGGATGACGTCACTCTCCACTACCATACGAAGGTTTTAACAACTGGCTGTTGCGTAGATATATATATATATATATTTTTGGAAAGAGAGAAAATTCAACTGGCCCTGCGGGGAATCGAACCCACGTCCTTTCACTTTCCGGACTTTTTGAATTTTCTCTTTCCAAAAAAAATATACATATATATACATATCTTCGCAACAGCCAGTTGTTAAAACCTTCGTATGGTAGCGGAGAGTGACGTCATCCTTGAGCAAAAGATTTCAAGCATAAACTCTATGTCTTTACAGGATGAAAGAATCAGAATTGTTATGTTATCAGCCTGGCGTCAAAATAACAGATATCAACAGAAATCCCACTCAAGCAAATCCCAATCCACTACATAAATCCCAGTCAAATCCAGATTCATCGAACAGTGATAAAGAGCAGGCTTTTTCCCATGAATTTCATATTAGCACTTTTTTCTATTAGTCCACTTGTTTGCATGTTTTTTTTTTTCACAATTATTTGTAATTTTCGGAACGAGATATGGTAGAATGAACACTCAATCTAATTTTTATTACATGTTTATCTTAATGTAACCGAGCAATGATTGAATTTTAAGGAGCCAATCCGCATACCGGGCCGAAGAAGGCTTATCACAGGTACTGCATTTTCTTCCATAAAAAAAGAAATACTGCATTTTATAACGTTTTCTGTACAGTTGGAGTTTTGGACAGGACATGCGGGATAAACTGTCCTAAACCTCCACGTTTCAAAATGTTATGTGGAAACATTTGGTTTTTTGGGTTTTTTTTCCCATGATACTAACATATTAAAAAAATACTAGCGGAAAATAAAACTAACTAAATCAAAAATATTTCAAAAAATGGCCATCAGGTTTTTTTTTTTTAAAGTTAATCATTTCACCAAATTGATAGTTTTAAGCTAGAAATCTGATAGTAAATTAATATCACTCATATAACTGTTTAAATAAACACTGTTTTCAATATTTTTACTTCACATCTTATTTTTGCATGCATGATTATAAAGCAGATACTGCATTTAGGACAGTGCTTGTCCAAAACCCTGCCTAAAATCTATCCAAACACTTTTCTTTAAAAGATACATTATATTGACGGTATCAAATGCACATAGTCACAGTTATATTGATTTCATTATGGCAGGGCTCCCACTCATCCTACTTTTCTCGTAAAATGTCCTACTTTCTAGTTTTTGTACTACTTTTCCTACATTTTACCAAATCCTATCTACGAAATTTGTGTAATTGGTTTTAATTGAGCAGAAAATCATTGATGTATTGCCAAATATTACAAATGTTAGAGATTGCAATGAATGATTCTGCTAAAGAAGAAATTGTATCGTTTTTAAGGTTATTTGGGGGAGGGGGGTGTATGTGGACCATTTGGTTGATTAATTTTTCATTTGCTTAGTTTGAGGGTTCAACAAGTAGAGTAGTCATTAAAAACTTCTGTTTGGATGGAAAATATAATTTTATATTTACTTTCTATGGTCTTGGATAGTAAGCAGCAGTAATCATTCAAAATGGTAGAATTATGGTGCACATTTTATGTATAGGTGAAACAACAGTTTGCATTACAAAACAGTTGAATACATAGGCCTATTCTACGTTAGGTGATTCCGATGCCACCCAATAGCATTCCATCGTTTATGCCTCTGCATGCCCAAAAAACACGGAAGACAATGTACAATACTCAGCAAAGAGCTTGAAATGAAAGTACTTCTTTTTTCAAAGACTATAATTGAACTACTAAACACTGGTATTGAACAGTGAAATGTAAACAAATTCCTTTTGAAAAGGGATGGCAGTGCAGTAAAGCCATCCGGTTCGCCTTGACTTATTTACATCGGAGCTTTTAATTTACACATTTTGCAATGTGTTTTTGAAAGTGGTCTCGAAGAAGCATCATTCTGAAAAATCTTACATGCCTTCGTAATTCACTGTGCATTGTCAAAGAGAGTTGACATATTGGACTGTGGGAAGACTCCAAAAAATAAAAATAAAATGTAATTTTTATATTTTGGAGAACAGAAAAGAATTGTATGTGGTTGCGTTGCTAGTTTGCTGTTTTGGCCAAAAATTGTTTTTGTAACCAAGTCATTTCGGTCATTCTGACTTGAGTCAATGTTATAGAATACTGAAATAGTGCTATGGGGGGGGGGGGGGTGGATATATTAATGGGGAAAAAAATGTAAGATTTTTTTTTTGTTGTTATGCTATGATTATGTTTTCTAAGGAGGGGGGTACCCTCCCCATCCTATTTTTTATTCCCGCTTTTTCCTACTTTTTCTAATTTTTTGAGTGGGAGCCCTGCATTATTGTGAAACTCAACATAAATGTTATTTTTTATTAGATAGCAATATAATGATGGGAATAAATATCAATGCCGTAGTGTTTATTAAATGCAAATTGTTCTATTTTGACTTTTTCAAAAAATTTTTCTTCAAATTTTCGAGTGAACTTTCTATTTTAAATTCTCGCTTTTCAATTTTTAAAAACTAATTATAAATGAAGGAAAATATCTGAAGAAAATTAGGACACTATGTAGCACCTACACATGACTAACAGAACACAATTTCACAAACACTGATTACGCCTATGTGATGATAAAAGACTTCAAGACCCAAAATTTTTTTTAAATTTAAATTGTTGCTCTAATGAGGCTAGGAGCTAATATTTCACCGAATAAATTCAAGCTATATTTATGATTTTATCACATGGGGGGGGGGGCAGCAATAAGGAAAAACACTGTAAGAAGGCTTGTCAAAAGACTTGTCTTTAACACATTGTTTTCTTTTATTTTCATGTCCCCCGAAGTTATGCATCAATTGAAAGAATATTTTCAAATTTTGTTATGTTAGAAATCATCTTGGCACAGATAGGGCAGCTAAATTAGTTATGTGTTATCAAATGTTAAAAGGGGCAGCTGCGCTTGATTATTAGTGTTCGATTATTGCGTAAGTTTAATTTCATTCTGTAGTCATATATGTATCGCTTTTTTCTAATTTTCGTGTGAAAATTTTATTATATTTAATGTAATCAATAATATAATATAATTTATATAATATAAAGTTTAGGCCTATTATTTTACTGTAGAAGTTATCTCTTCATCAAATTGCCGTACTGTACAATACCTTGCCAAGCCTGGTTTATTGCAATTTCACTGTAATTCATGGGATAAACTAAAAAAAATGATCTCAATCAATTTAAGACAGAGAAAATATTTTTGTCTCCCCTTAGGTGGCCAAAATAACACTGTGCACCGTCAGAAAAATTTTGTCAGCTTTGCTCCCCCCACCTCCTAACACATTGGATCAGAGGCATATGCAGGAGGGAGCACGAGCCCCTATGCCCCGCCCTTTCCTCAAATGACCAAAAATTTATTTTTGATGAGACAAAATATTTAAAAAATTATCGAGAGGAAAATACTTTTATACGCCGTTATAATTTCTGTGAATCTCAATGCTATTTCCAGGCTAAGAACTCAAAAATTCTTTTTAAGAAATTTGTTGTGACCTACCCTCCTAAGCCTTTTGTGCCACCTCCAAAGGTCAATATTGTGTACACCTGATTGTGGATTACCCTTCAAAGAATATACATATGGAGTCTGACCACCAGGGGTGGTTCGAGCTTACCTGCCACACAGGTGCAAAGCCTCATGTTCCATCCCTAAAGACAACCCTGGCAGGAGGCTGATAAAGCTCTTGCCTAGGGGGCTATGGCATGAATCTTTTGAATAAGATATTATTTTGACACCTATTCTCCTAAGTGATTTAAGTGAAAAAAAAACTCTCTCTATATCAGTGTTTCCCAATCTTCACGGCACCCTCGAGAACAATATTAAAAACTTGGGGAACCTTTATTAAATACAGTTTACTACAACAAAAATCACCGCGTGAAAATGCATTAATAAAGTTTTGTTTTATTAACCATTATATATATATATAATATATGATGAATATATTTGATAATGTTTATGGCATCGAGTGCAGACAGGTGGATTGCAAGCTAAATATTCGACAAACAGTGATTTTGCTTTGAATATTAGAAAATTAACTGCTGTTGTAGGATTGAAAGGCTAACACAAAGAAATCGTCGGAGAGATCTAAAATTTGCTATAGAACAATGGAATCAGCTCGATGCCACTATTGACGACTTAGCAAAAACCATTAACCAAAATCCATCATCCCAATGTTTGGAAATTCATAACGGCTCAGCAGAAAGAGGAGAAACTAACAGAAATTAAATTGGAGCAGTGCATCTTCGGTCAAGGAAATACTAAGCGTTGTAAAAGAGCTGTGGACACTGAAGAAAAAAAATTCAAATAGTTCCAAATTACTAGAATCAGACATCAGATGAATTTCTATGAGGAATAGTACATAATTTTTAGCTGCAAGCGTAACTGCTTTTTATGACATGATAATACATTTCTCATGACGACAACATATTTGCGTTAAAACAAAAATTCTAACCACACCTTATTTTCTAAGTCATTTTAAAACATAATGAAAGTATGTATGCCAGTCCTAAGTCTGTGAAAAGTGGGAAGGGAATTTTCATTTGCAAAACACAATTACACTGCACTGAATTGTCTCGCTCTGAACTGTCGTAGATCTGATGTCAACTTATCTGATGAGTAGGCTGACCATATTTGTTCAAGAAAAATGCTGTAAATTGGGCTTCGAAATACGGGACATCGCCAAAAAGGATGACAAAAGTGAACAAATCATGAGAAAATCACAGAAAAGTAGCCAATTACGGGAAATGAATCTGCACTTGAAATTGCAGTGAATTAAAATGAAAAACATGACAAATATGTGAGATGAATATTCTAATTTGTTGTCATAATTGTCATAATATATTTTCTGAGTTGAGAGGATAAATTTTATTCTAAAATTGATGAATAAAATGATGAATAAGAAATCATGTTGGCTTCGTTGAAAATACGTGAAAAACCGGGACATTTCTACAAAAAAGTCGGGATAGCCAGAGAAACAGTAAAAACCGGGACTGCCCCGGGAAATACGGGATGTATGGTCACCCTACACCGATGAGTGTCTCATGCATGAGAGAAATTAATTCGACTTAACAAAATTTTTAAGAATTTAAGTGGACTGCTATATATATATTTTTTATTCATCTCCATAATATCTCGCTAGCTACACCCCTTTGCAGATATTGCTGCACCCCGCTTGGGAAACACTGCTCTTTATGTTCCTCTTGAAATTTCACTGTGATTGGGTTAAGGCTATTCATTTCAGAGAAGAAGAGAGAAAAGCAGAAGAATTTTCTCATCACAGTTTGTTTAAAAATTGCTCTTTCTAGTTCTTCATCTGAGAGTACATGCTGTGTTTCCCCAAAAATAAGCCCTAGCATGATTTTTCAGGATGCTTCTGATATAAGCCAGCCGTACTCCGGAAATAAGCCCTAGCTAAAATCGTCAATGAGATGCATTTAGCATGTCATTGTGATCATGACGGACGTATTGAACTATATAAATACAAATACAACGCCACAACAGGCAAAATGCCCAACGAGGTGGCTGATAAAAAGATGCCCATAAAAATATGGATGTCATATATTTAAAAAATACAGCAACCCAATTGAAAATGCAATTAACACAAATTACGAACAATATATACACATGATAAAATATTATACAACGCCCATAAAGAATACTTATGGTTGTCTTATTCTAAGAATGGATAGCTTCTCGATTTACCCCAACATGTTTATCGTATTTCTTTTTAATATATAATAAAATTATGATGGTTTTATTATTATTTATTATCAAATAAATAATATAAATAGAGGATATTATTAGAATTTATACTAGAAATAAGTTATAATGTAAACAAAAATTCAATTTTCGTTAACACCAAAGTAGGCTTCCTTACATGATAGTTGAATGTCTACGTAAACAGGTAAATTTGAAACTGTGACTTTCATCAAAGAAAACGAAGAAAATTACTACTCACAGCATTTCTGATGATAAATAAAAAACAGCATGGCCGGAATTACGCAATTAAAGTTATAGAAAAATGTTTTATAACACTTGAAAAATTCAACCAGTTAGTTAAGGTTGTCTTGATCCTTTCCCTTCTCAATTTATTTTATCTTTGATTCTAAATTGAAATCCATTCACCCAGGTTCGAATAAATATTACAGGACGAATACAAGGGTTTAACCATTCCATAAGACAAGAGGAAAACAACACAACACTTCAATGAACAAAAATAATCAGAATCAAGGTTTTAAGTTTAAAAGAATATTTAATTTTAACAATTGAAAAGGTTATATAGCAGGGGTGCAAGAGCTGCGCCAAACTGTGCCGAAACGGTTCTCTTGCTACACGGTGCTCCAAGGCGCCGAATCCCTGCGCATTTGCTCCAATTCTTGTTTGTGGTTCGCGGAGGTACCGCTAATGCACTGTAGTACGTCAAACACCCTTAATTTAGAAAAAGGATTATGAAAATTTTGTTCACGGGACGCGTTCTTTCCGAGACACGGAAAAAGATACGGGGGGCGGGAGAAACTTCAAATTTTTTTTCACTTCCCACCATCTACCACAATCGCGTTATCTCTTGACCTTGGAAAGTAGTTATACTACCTTGAAGTATAACGTCCTGTATTGTTATTGATATAACCGGCGGGCTATCGAAGTCCCTGAATGAATATGCCAAATTTTCCGACCGTTTTTTCTCCTGCTGGTTATAGGTTATATACTGAAAATAACGGTAATTTCGCGGCTGCCAACCTGCGTTCAAAGACGGCATACACCGAAAAGGGGATTGGTTTACTCGTTTAAATTACCGAAATTTTTCGGAGATCGTTGGAAAAAAATAGGATCTGTAAAAACTCCAGCTAAAATATTCATAGTTTTGTCATCTATCCACTATGCGGTCGTGTGGTTATCGTAACAATTTCACATCGCGAAAATCCAGATTTGGCGGACAGGGCCGGCTCGAGGGCTTAATCACACCCCCTGAAAAACAAACATTACCTTATATGGCTCGATGACCATCTCCTTACAACCCTTACAACTCTCTTGCAACCCTTTGTAATTCAATCCGTGTTTCTCATCTGGGGTCCCAAGTCAGCAGTACCGTGTACAACTGTATCTTAAGGCCTAAACTTTCTATAGAATAGATTTTGCTTTCCACTATTATTATTGTTATTATATGATACCTTAAAATATACAATTAAATATAGATATAATCATATGATTAATTATGCAAGATTCCACTGTACAAATAAAACAAAGCAAATCCATTCAATATAATAATCTTTTCTTTTCTCTACAATTAAAACTATTTTAATGTTAAGTTAATGTTATGTTATGATGAATTTTGACAATTCAACATTACAAGGTTACATTCGAGCAAATGTTACCAAATAGGCTTATTGGTTGTTTTTCAAGTTTTATAAAAGAACTTTTTAAAACTTTCATAATGTATTACATTATAAAAGTTTTCTTCAGGAACTTCTCTGGGAATGAGCACCTTCCCCCTTCCCCCCCCCCCCTCCAACAATGTACTCTGCACAAAGTCCTGTAATTTCATTAAAATTATCACTTTTCGCCAGTTGACTTCCCTCACAAAAATATCTTAAAAAGTACTCTTTTCTCAGGTGGCTATAATTTTATTTTTAACCCTTATAGCAACAATCCTGAGATATCTTGGGTTCTTAAAATTCTCTCAAAATGCCATTGACGAGCCCAAATAAAGTGATGGGTTTTCTTTGCCTGATATATTTTCCCATCCTGCCAATCAACTGCCAATGGGCGAAGTCGGCTTCTGTTCAGAGTATTATAACAGGGGGTGGGGGGGAGGTTTTTTTCCTCTTTCATTCCAGAGTTGTATATGTTCACAGCATAAGTAACAGAAAACAAGTTTTTTTTTTCTTCATTTTTATTTTAGTTTTTGGGGGAAAAGCACTTATCATTGTACAGAGATTGGGAACAATATCCCTCTTGAAAATGGGTGGCAATTTCTATAATTTTTAGTGATTTCCACTGTGCCAGTTGTCATGTGGATCAGGAAAGTTTTAAAAACCACTTAAAGGGCTGACAAAAGCAACTTTCAATCTATAGTATTTGAAAGCTCTGCAAGTTTGTACTAATTTTTCATTTCTATTTTATCTATCATAAGCTAGAGCAGTTGTAGATTTTCTGACGGTGATACCTCTTTTTTGCAGGCGATCAAAGACTATCATTAGAATCCCAGGATGAAACAGCCTATTTTTGCAAGTGGATATGCAGAGATAATTTTCTTATCAACATAAAACTTTGTAAGAATCGTGAAAAATAGAAGGGATTTGGTTTATCTACTCTGTTCAAGCAGATCTTTGATACTATGGATAAATCGTCTGTGAGATTACACAATAATTATGATGTATATGTAGACAACGCCAGTTGTCCTCCGTTATTCACAACAACACTGAAACACTCTGGATCTACCATTTCTGATCACTCTATTACTGAAGAAAGCTCACACGACTGTGAATGTTGCGGGAAAACATTCTTGCGAAGGTATGATTTAGAAATGCACAAAAACAACCACGTCACAGAAAAAATACATCAGCATAATATCTGTGATAAAACACACTGGGAAGGCCACACTGGAGAGAAACTATGTGAGTATGAAAATAGCTGTAAAAAGTTTTCTGGAAACTCTTCCTTGGATGGACACAAAAGAGTCCCTGAGGAGAAACCATATGAGTGTGATGTTCATTACAAAAACTTCACGAACAAACGAACAATTCTAACTTGAGTATGCACAAAAGATTGCACTCTGGAGAAAAACCATACAAATGCAATTTTTGTGGTAAAAATTTTTCTGCAAACTCTTCCTTGAGAAAACACAGAAGAACACTGGAGAAAAACCATACGAGTGTGATATATGTGGTAAAAAATTTTCAGTATTGTCTTATTTACAAAGACACATAAGAGTCCACACTGGCGAGAAACCATATTGACAAAGTTTTTTGACAAATCTTCCTTGATTACATGCAAAAGGATCCACACTGGAGAAAAACCATATGAGTGTGATACTTGCGGTAAAAAGTTTTCTATAAAATCTTCCTTCAGTAGACACAAACGAATCCACACGGGAGAGAAACCATATCAGTGCAATGTTTGTTGCAAAAACTTTACGAACAATTTTAACTTGAGTGTGCACAAAAGATTGCACTCTGGAGAAAAGCCATATGAGTGTGATGTTTGTGATAAAAAGTTTGTGCGAAAGTCTCATTTGAATAAACATAAAAGGATCCACACTGGTGAGAAACCCATAATGAGTACAACATTTGAGGCGAAAAATTTTCAGCCAACTTCTACATGAACGTACACAAAACAGTTCACATGGGAGAGAAACCATTTGAATACGATGTTTTTGTTGTGGTAAATAGTTTTCGCTATCGGGCCTCACTTAGAAAGACACAAACGTGTCCATACTGGGGAGGGGGGGGGGAGACAAACCATATGTGAATGTGATGTTTGTGGTAAAAAGTTTTCTCAATTGGGGAAGGGGCTCACTTACAAAGACACAAAAGTGTTCATTAGGACTGGGCAATATTGAAAATTTTACATCACGATATATGCAGAGCTCCCTCTCAAAAAATTAGAAAACAAAGAATAAGAAAAATTAGATTTAAGACAGACGAACCCCCCCCCCCCCAAGACAACTAAATCATAGCCTTAAGGAAAAAAAATCGAAAACCCATCTATTTATTTTTTAAATTAGTTTTTTTATAGCACCATTTTAGTATCTTATAAGATTGACTCAAGCCAAAGCAAAATGACAGAAATGACATGATAAAAATAATTTTGGGCTAAAACATTGTACTAGCAACCACATGTCCACTTTTCTCCCTCTTCTCACAATATATCTGTATATTACATTCTTTTTTTTTTTCAAGGTATCAGGTCTGTAGATCTGTCAACTCTTTTCCTCGATGCACAGTCAATTATAAAGACATGTATGTTTTCTTAAGAATGACACTCCTTCGAGACCACTTCCTAAAGCGCAGTGCAAATTTTGTAAGCGCTTGCCATCCTTTTTTGAAAGGAATTTGCTCACATTTTATCAGTATTACTATTATTTCAGTGTTTAATGCCAAAGTTATCGTTTTTGAAAAATGAAGCATTTTCATTTCCAGAGTTTTGTGAACATTGTTTATGCCCGCATGTTCTAAAAATACAATTGAATGCTATTGGGTAGCATCAGAACCTAGAATAGGTCTATGTATCCAACTGCTTTGTTATGCAAACTGTTGTTTCATCTATACACAAACTGTGTACCAATGATTTTAAATTATGAATGTTAGTTACTGTACAAGACCATGAAGTAGTAAATACAAAATTATTTTTTCTATCCAGATAGAAGTTTTTAATTACTACTCAAGACATTTATACAAATTGAGTTTTTGAACCATCATGCTAAGCCAATAGAAAAAAAAATAGTAAACCACATAGCCTCACACACATCCCCAAATAACCTTAAGAAACTATATAACTTTTGCTTTGGTAGAACCATTAATTGTGATCCACTACATTTGTGTTATTGTGTAACATTTCAATGGTTCCCTATTGATTAAAAAAATACAAAAGTTTTGTTGACAAGATTTGGCTGAAAAAAGGTAGGATAAAACCTAGAAAGTAGGAAGTTTTACCAAAAAGTAGGAAATAGTAGTAGTGTAATGATATATCCATGTCATTTTGACCATAAGTGAATACAGGCTTCTCAAACATGGGGGAGGTGCCCCCTCCCAGTATCTTCCTATGACGCTCACTCAAATTCTGCGTTAAACTTCTTTTTTAGCTTTAATGCATGCTGCTTTCTATAATAGACTGTATTGATTGATAATTTTCATTTACAGAGAAGAAAAGACATCCTCTGAGATAAGTCGCCATCTGCTGGCATTGTCAGCAATTGTGAGCTTTAGCCTGAGTTAGATCTGACCGTCCATGTACGGTCCCGTTTAGTGTACACGAGTTCCAGGGAAAGATTGAGATATTCGTTGCCTCTGTAGTCTAGGGCGTTCACCCAGCAAGTGAAAGGACGTGGGTTCGATTCCTGGCAAGGGCAGTTGAATTTTCTCTCTTTCCAAAAATATACCTTCGCATCAGCCAGCTGTTAAAAAACCTTTGTAAGAAAACACATGCTATCCATTAGCACTAACCTTAACCATTTCTCACAATTAACAGATCTTGTCGTATAGCCCAATAAGCCAGGACGAGGCTTAGATGATGCTAATTATTTTTTGAGGAAAAGAAAATTGACAAAAATATCTTCAAAAATTCTTATTTTGAGTAAGCAAAACTAACTGTTCAGCGGTAGAAACTGATGTAACAAAATCGAGCAAACACACTCACTACATTGGTGATACTAATATAACAACAACACACATGCACACTCACTATATCGGCGAAATTGATATAACATCAAAATTAACGATACATCGCAGTGTTCGAAATAGGAATATCAATCTGGGCCTTAAATCGATATATCATCCATGCTAGCGGGGCAAACCATACGAGTCTTCTAAATTGGGGGAAGGGGCTCACTTACAAAGACAAAAGTGTCCACACTGGAGAGAAACCATATAAGTGCGAAGATTGTGGTAAAATGTTTTCTGACAACTTTTCCCTTGGTTGGACACAAATGAAGAAAACCCATGTGAGAGTGCGATGTTTGTAGCAAAATGTTTTCACAATTGCCTCACTTGAATGAGTATGAAAGGATCCACACGAGGAAATATACATGAGTGCTGCGTTTGTGGTGAAATATTTTTGTGATTGTTTAACTTAAATAGACACGAAATACTCACACGAACAAGAAAAACTATATGGGGGTAGAGAGAAGTTTGTTAAGACTTATAAAAAGAAAATACCACTTTAGCTAGAATTCAGAATATTATGAAACAAATCCCTATGCAAATTTCACACTTAGGTAGGTTGCACACTGGAGCGATACAACCTGCCACTCGACGCGGTTTGGTTAAGAAAACAAATTCAAGTTTTTTTACCAATCATTGATGAGTGGCAAGTTGCATCGCTTATGGTATTGGTCCAGTGGGCAATGCGCCTTATGGCATAAAAGTTTCATTAGATGTGTATTTTAAAATATATGACATCCATATTCGTTATGGCCAACTTTTCCTCGTTGGTCATTGTGGTGTTGTATTTGTATAAATGTGGTTACAGAGTTAGTGCCACATGGTTGCTTTAATGTTTTGTTAGTTTCTTCAACATTCTGGATGTGAAACTCTATGTTCATAGAAATCATATAAGTTCATGTCGTTTCTTTGTTTTTTGCCTTTATAGTTGTATTCTGTATCGAGCTTCGTTTTTATTAAACATATAGCAACAGCGGATTTCAGTTTCACAGTTTTTTTTTTTTCTTTTTGCAGATTAATTTACAGTAGAATCTTGCTAACCTGGCACATATATAACCAGGGTGTGCCGGATCACTGGAACATAATTAAAAAAGCCCCACGATAAGCTCATATATTAATGCCCGTGATACACATGCTACTGAAAAACCTTATTCAATTGCCACTAGGTATCGTGCTTGCTGTGCGTATATATTTGCTAGGACCTAGCACAGCCAGAGGCTTGCTTGTTATAGGCATACTTTTGATGTTTGTGTGTGCCACACTCAATACTTGATGAGGAAGGATATGTAATTTTTTGTATTTGAGAAATGGATGTGATAAATGCAAAATTCATCAGTCTTTATGAATGAATGTGAAAATTTGATTTTTACCACTTTTCTGCGAATCTCGAAAATTTAACATTTTTTGAGGCCAAAATAAGTAGTAGCGATTATGCTGAGCACTTGAGAACTCTACATTTTTTCACTAAGTACACGGTACTTGAATAATTAACCTCTTCATTAAAATTTAAGAAAAAATTGTGTTGTTATAGGGGCCATTCAAGTATTACGTTGGCATCGAGGGGGGAGGGGGTTTCCGATTTGCTGATTGACAAGGAAGGAGGGGGGTTTGGATAATGCTTACGTCATCAACCACCCTTTACGAAAATATGAAATATTTTTAATATCTTACTCGGTGCGCCAAAAACAAGATAAACCTTTCGATAGTTTGTGGGCACTTGAAGTAACATTCTCCCTATTGATAAGTGCCCTACAGAGCCACTCTAATGATCTCTAAATGATGTTTCGCGAATCCAAGTGGTCCGGAAATATGTCAGTGTAGCTTAGGTGCTCTGGAACTGTGCCACGCATCTCTCAAGTGGTCCGTAATTATATGCTGTGGGTAACTTGAGTGATGTAGAACCGCACCGGGGCAATACCTTCTAGAGTAGCGTTTCTTAGCCTTTTTTTGCCTGTGACCCCCCCCCCCCCCCTTAACCATTTTTTTCTCTTGTGGCTCCCCTGTCTTACCCTGAGTCTTGAACTCTCATGTAGAAGCAAAATCCTTTATACGTATTGAAATAATTTTTTTATTGAATTTATACTGAACGAAAATTTTGCAAAGAAAATTGGCCTAGAATTTATTGATCTCCCCTCTAGTCCGAGTTCTATCAGGACCGTCTCAACATCATGCCCCCTCAGGCAAAGTGATGGTGTGGTAGTGTCATACTTAGCAGGAAATAAACAGCCTACATATTTCCTACTTATTTTCAAAATTTATTGTACTATACAAAATATCATATAAGGTGGGGTCACTTATGGACGAGGCCCCCGGGCATGAACCCTCACAAGAGTGGGACTGTCAGAGCTGCAGCCCGAGGCCTGATATGGTTTTCATCATTTTTTTTGTTTTTCGCGCAATAATTTAATATAGAGAAGGGACCTGCGAAAAACCCCATTCTAAGGAACTTGTTGCAAAATGTAGGTGGTGAGGCCCGAGTAGGTCCATGCCCTAAGACGGCCCTGGTTTTATGGGTGGTTTTGTCACTAATATGAAAGCTTCATTTCTTCACACCTTAATTTTTCTTCTCAGCTCTCTGAAGCTCTCCAAACCACATGTCATGGCTCCTTTTTCCATTTTCTTCCGTGACCCCCTTGAAGTATCCCAGTACCACTATTGAGAAGCACTGTTCTAGAGCATACCTTCTGCCCTAGATGGTATTGACCGGGGCCACTTAAGTGCTCTGAAACTACGTCATATGTCTGTACAGGGATAGATGGATCTTCTTTGCGTGCAAAAGCAAGAGTTTATGGAGGGGTATATTGTTTGAGAAGAAAGAGGTAAAGGGAGAAATTCCTCACTTTTTAAATGGGATTATAAAGTTGTGTAGAATGTGCGAATCTGTGCAAAATTTTGTAGAAAAGCAATTAAATAAAGCTATATGCAGAATTTTGTCGGGGGGAGGGGTGTTTCGAAATTTTTTTCCTTCTGGCGGGGGTTTTACATTTTCCCCCCACAAAATAACACTTATAACCTCGGCTTGGGGGTTAGAACCCTGAAACCTCCTTTGCGTACGCCAATGAAGCTGTAGCAAAGCGAGCAATAAAGCTGTCTAATGGTGATGCAATTTCCCATTTCTCGGAAATGGGAAATTGCCTCCTAAAAAGGAGGCAAAAGCAAGTGTTATCGGATAAGTTGTTTTTCAAAGTCACACAAAAAGAATTAGTTTTCAAACAACAGAGATTCCGTAAATTTTCGTAAATGATATTCCTCCTTTCTTGACTCATTTAGAGTAAGTTAATTTATATACATTATCGTTTTGTATGTTTATTTACAAAGTTACTATATTATATATATTTAATTCTAATATTTATTATTATTGTGTAGCATTATTACCTGAATGTCGTTTTTATTAGTAATTTTTATGTGAAAGAATAATTGTGGAGCGAATCATCCGAGTTTCCATTATTTCCTACGGAGGGAAGTTTGATTCGATAAATACAAGCGATTTGGAAAACAAGCATGTTGGCAGAATGAATTAAGATCTTTAACAGAAGTTCCACGATATTTCACTGGGCAATTTTTTTTTTCCAGTTAGCGCTTTCGAAAATATTTCACTTCTAATTGGTTCTAATTCATTTGATTAAAAGCAATTAAATGGCAAATGATTAAAAGCAATTCTATGAAGTTGGAATTCAATCCATTTGATGAATTAAATTAGTGACTTAAAATTTCCTACGGATTCGCACGTCTTCGTTTCCTCTTGAGGAATCACTTTGGGAACAAGCACCCCTCTCTTCCCACCCCAGCAATATGCTGCAGGAAATCCTGCATTTTCACTTGAATTTCTGCTTTGAAACATTTCCAGCCGGTTGACTTCCCTTAAGAATCTCTTAAAAACACTCTTCTCTCATGTGGCCACAATTTTATTTTAAAAAACTTTTTTTTAACCTATAATTTTTGAAACCTCCATGCATAGATAAACTAGAAATGAATAAATTGATTGTAGATTTTCTGACGGTGATACCTCTTCTCTTGCAGGCAGTTGAGAACTATCACCAGAATCCTCAGGATGAAACAGCCGATTTTCACAAGTGGATCTGCGGAGATCATTTTCGTATCAATATAAAACTTTATAAGAATCGTGGAAAATAGGATTCGGTTTTTCTGCTCTGTTCAAGCGGATCTTTGATACTATGGATGGATCATCTGTGAGATCACAAGGTGACGATGATGTAGATGAAGGAAATGCCAGTTGTCCTCCGTTATCCATAATACTGGAACGCTCTGAATCTACTGTTTCCAATCACTCTAACACTGAAGAAAGCTTGTATGACTGTGAATGTTGCGGAAAAACATTCTTGCGAAAGTATGATTTAGAAAAGCACAAAAACGACCACACTACAGAAGAAACACATCAACGTGCTATCTATGATAAAACATGTTCTGAAATCAGTGATTTAAACAGACAAAAAAGTGTACATCCCCGAAAGAAGCCACATAAGTGTGGTATCTGTGGTAAAACATTTTTGGCAGCAGGTGATTTACACAGGCACAAGAGAGTGCACACTGGAGAGAAGCCACATGAGTGCGATATCTGTGGTAAAACGTTTTCTCAATTGGGCAATTTACACAATCACAAAAGAGTTCACACCACAGAGAGGCCGCATGAGTGCGGTATGTGTAGTAAAACGTTTCCTCGACTCGCTGCTTTGGAAAGGCACATAAAAATCCACACCGGAGAGAAACCACATTCATGTGACATTTGTGATAAAATGTTTTCTGAAATAAGCTATTTAAAATCGCATAAATTAGTCCACACAGGAGAGAAGCCACATAAGTGTGATATCTGTAGTAGAATGTTTGCTAAAACCAGCACTTTGAACATGCACAAAAGAATCCACACGGGAGAGAAGCCACATGAGTGTAATATCTGTGGTAAATCGTTTTCTCAAATCAGCAATTTGAATATGCACAAAAGAACTCACAATAACTGTGGTAGAACGCTTGCTAATACCAGCAGTTTGAACATGCATGAATATGTCCATACTAAAGAAGGGATACACGAGTGTGACGTCTGCGGAAAAAAATTCTTTCGAGTAGGAGACTTGATCTCACACAAAAGAACCCACACGGGAGAAAAACCATACGAGTGTGACCTTTGTGATAAAAAGTTTTCTAGGACCACCAATTTGGACATGCACAAAAGAATCCACACTGGGGACAAGCCGTATCAGTGTGATATCTGTGGTAAAACATTTTCTCGACTAGGCGTTTTAACAATCCATAAAAATGTCCACACTGGAGAGAAACCGCATAAGTGTGAAATCTGTGGCAAATCCTTCACTCAAATGGGCAGTTTGAATATGCACAAAAGAATCCACACGGGAGAGAAGCCACATGAGTGTGATAGCTGTGGTAGAACGTTTGCTAGAACGAGCATTCTGAACATGCACAAAAGAGTCCACACTACAGAGAGGACACACGAGTGCGACATCTGTGGTAGAAAATTCTCTAGAGTAGACAATTTGAACCAACACAAAAGAACCCACACGGGAGAGAAGCCATACGAGTGTGACCTTTGTGATAAAACATTTTCTAAAACCAGTCATTTGATCACGCACAAAAGAATCCACACTGGCGAGAAGCCACGCGAGTAACATTGCCACAAGTTTCCTTTTGATTTCAGTGGATTGATTTCGAATGAAATTTCAAGTGGTAGCCAAAAGATTTGGCATAAAAGTATTTCTAAGTTTTACCACTACTTCTAAGAGTATGAACCCCAGCTTCCAGCAAGAACAGTCGAATCTTGTTATAACGAACTCCAAGAGACTGAAGAAATAATTTTGTAATAACGAAATTTCGTTATAAAGGAATTCCAAATTTTTAGATTGTTCCTATGTCAAAATGTAAAATCATCTGGGGGATTGGAAAAGTTTTCGTTAAAACGAGATTTTAGCTATAACGGTATTCGTTAAAACAGGAATCGACTGTAGCATTAAGAATGGGAAAGAAGGCATAAGGAAATGAAAGCACATCAAAAGTGTCTTTAAAAGTTATTCAATCGCCCTGCGTTCTAATAACAGACTCTACTCTTCATGGACTCGTACGTTCATACTATGCATATTATTACTACATTCTGCCATTGACTGCATTCAAAGTGTTATTTTCATAATGTTGTCAGAAAAACATGTGCCACTTTGGTCATATATTAGTTTTTTGATGAGTTAAATGAATGCGGATCATTTTGTCATTTTTTTGTGCGCCATTCATCAGTTGCGCAATGATTTTATGTTTATGATTTCACCACGGTGGCTAGTGTTGCATTTTGTCTCGTCTCAGCAATCATTTATTGTCGACAGCTGTTACTCCTTTAGCCATCGAGCTTCTGATCTTTATGAAGCAAATGAGTGCTGAAATGACTTAAATCGTCCTGAGCATTTCGGTGCTTCAATTTTGTGTCTGCGAGCAGTAGAAATCGAGATATGAAGAACTTATCAGGTGAATTAAAAAAGGTCCTCAGTTTGAAAGAACTATACAGGGCAATTCAGAAAAGATGGGAAAAACTTTAAGGAGTACACACTTATACAAACAATTGTCATCAAAGAAGGCATGGTCTAACATGAAATGCAAACGTTAAAATTTCATTTCTGTTGAAATTTATCTGAAGAAAAAGAAACCGTATGCAAGATCTGCGTCACAGTGAATAAAAGACGAGGATGCCAGCCCTGTGAAGTTACTCCAACGTGCAACCGTTCTAACAGTTGTAACATACGGTATAACTTCACGGGCTTGTTTTGAAACATGCTAGCGCGTTTGCGTTTCATGTTAGACCATGCATTCTTTGATGACAATTGTTTGTATTGGTGTGTACTATCACCTCTTAAAGTTTTCCCCATCTTTTCAGAATCACTCTGCAAAAGACCCAGTGCTTGTCTAGCGCCATAAGCACGGGCTGCTTTGGCCCGGATATCCTTCTTTGCTCTGAAACTATAGAATAATAAAATGTACTGTAATCACTTGTTACTGTGGCCCGCTTTTATAAAACTTTTTTTTGTTTAATCTTATGCTAGTAAATCACAAATGAAATAAATACTGAGATTTAAGGTAATTTTTAGATACTTTATGACCAAGTCTTTCTCTCAAAGACTGCGATATAACGAATCCAGTTTCTATAATTTTTAAAACATGCTTGAAGCAATACAACCGATGGAAACGTGCTCTCACATGTCAATGCAAAAATACACTTTATTTATTCTTAGTTTACACTGATGGTGCTTTGTCAAAAGAAAATCCTCGCACAAACGAAACGAATTCTTTGACTACAACAAAGCATGTGTATTTAACAGGGTTATGAAAACAGCATTGCTGCGACCTAGCAGCTCTATTGAAGGTGGGTTTGCCTAACTACGGCCTGGCGGAATCGCCGACTGCTGTGCAAACCTGAAGCAATCAGCTTAAAGAATGCATGCTTCAGTCATTTTTTCATTTTGGATCAAAATTACACATTAGGGTTAAAGTAGCCTGTGTTTACTGTACTCTAATTACTGTGTACAAACCCATTTTCATAACTTTTTTTTTAAGTAGCAGCACTAAGCTATATAAGCAACCCCCAGAGCATGCATTTATTTTCTCGAAGGTAAAAACAAATTACGTCGTACTCTGGGGAGCACCATTATCATCTCGCGAGTAGCAATTCGGTGCTCCTGGGGCTTACAATAAGTATTTTACATTCTTACATTGAAGAAAAAAACTGAAGACATTTATGTATGCATATACATACATGTATTTGCATATATTTACACACACATTTTATTAGATACGTTAATAATTTGATCGTTTTTGTCGCACCATATGGTCATTTTCTGTCCCTTGCAAAATAACACTATAATCTTGGCTTGAGGGAGGTTAGAACCCCAAACCCCCCTCCCCCCCCCCCCCACTTTGCGTAAGCCAATGTGTGCAATATAGACATTTTGCTTTCGATTCTGTATACTTCTGTTGAAGACGGAAGAGGATTTAGAAATTTCAGAGACATCAAGAGACCGATTGGCGAAACCAATTAAACAGTGAAACTAAACGATTTAATGTGTGTATCTTGATACTCCAGACATCGAAAATTTTTAAATTGCCTGCTATTACATTATGGCTACAATCAGGCGAGCGATCGAAGAAGGTTACAATAAAACCTTTGGGGCCGTTCCATGGGCGGAGATACGGGGGGGGAGGGGATGCCCGCTCCCAGCGTCAATCATGGAGCCAACTGATCTAATGTATATGAATTGGCATCATCATGCCCTCCCCAGCTTTCATGTCTATCTCCGCCTATGGGCCGTTCAGTAAGCAAATTTTTAGCCATTTTTGACCCTCCCCCGCCAGTAAAATTTCGTCATCAGCTCTGCCCCTCTGAATCCTAACGCATACTGGTGGGATCAGAGACGCACACGGGGGGGGGGGGCTCGTGCCCCCCTCCCACGATCAAAAATTTATTTTTTTTAATGCAAAAAATAATTTTTTTAATTGAAATTTCGGAAGAAAATACCTTTGTTATTGTGATCAATTTATGTTAATTTCAATGCCATTTTGAAAGCTATGAAGGCGACCCGCGCTCTAAGCCATATAATGATAAATTACATAAAGGCCCTTGGCCCTGGGGGTTATCTGATGCGGCCTGCCCTCTTCAAACCTAATTTTGTAAAAATGAACTAAGCGGCACATTTACAGATCGATTAAGTGTCCCGTGGTGCAATTCCAGATCATTTAAACGGCCCGTGACACATTTTCAGATCACTTGGATCCGCGAAACATTTAGAGATCACCAAAGTGGCTCTGTAGGGCAATTATCAATAGGGGGGGGGGGATATTACTTCAAGTGCCCACAAACTATCGAAAGGTTTTTTTCTCGTTTTTGGCGCACCGAGTAAGATGCCATTAAAAATATTTCATATTTTCATCAAGGGTGGTTGATGACGTAAGCATTATCCAAACACCCCCCCCCCCCATCGATGATGACGTAATACTTGAACGGCCCCTTTTAGTGAAATGCTATAATATGCCGTAAACTTTCATGTAAATTCACATTTTCTGCCACTGTTGATTTTTTTTTCCTTCAAAGCTATTTGCTAGAGAGTTCCCTGCCCCACCCCATAGTTTTGTTGTTTTTTTCTGCCATGTATACTGAAGAATAAAGGTATGTACATTCACAAAGTTATTTTGTTTTAGTTGTTTCTAAATTAATATCGCTAGCACACCATTCAGTATATAATTTTTATGTTAAATATATTTTATTTAGAATTTTTTCTTGAATCATAATTTGAGAAACGGAAAAAAACACTCTAAACTCTCACGTGTATTCATCGAGAACACCATAGAACCAACGGAAGCAGTTTAGTGAGGTTTGACTACTTCTGATTTTTTATATTGTATCTTTTATATATATATATATATATATATCTCTGTTAGTGGCGTAGGCTTATACAACTCTTATAAACGGGCGTTTTTTAAAGACAATAAATATTCTCAACGAATTTCGTTTAGTGGACCAGTAGGTCTCGACATTCACTGGTCTATGGACCAGTGACATTAATTTTTGAAATCTAGCGTTGTACACTGCTCAAAACAATTAGGGGAGCACATGGTTTTAACAAAATTACAAGATGTATACCGATAAGTAACATAAAATGAATCATCCATAATTTAAAGCCTAGCAGGAAACGGAAGAGGAAAACTTCATATGCAAATCAAAGTTCATGACGTCAAAAACCAGAAAAAGGAGATAAGGGCAGAAATCGGGATGTTGCAGAAACGTCTATTTTACTGCCGTAACTGTGAAATTCGATTGCGCAGTATTTTTTTTTTGAGACAAGGTGACTTGAGGATGTCTCAACAACGTGATTTACCGGAATCCATGGCATGGCGTGTTATAGGCAGACTGGAATCCGGGCAAACATAACGTAGTGTCGCGGACGCTGTTGGAGTCGCCAGAAGTGTTGCAAGGCTGTGGAATCGATTCCAAGAAACAGGAAATGTTAGACGTCGACCAGGGCAAGGTCGGCCACGCGCCACTACAGCAACTGATGACCGGTATATACGGTTAACAGCCCGTCGAAACAGAACAGGGAATGCTATGCAGCTGCAAAGACGGTTGCTCTTGGCAACAGGGCGAAGGGTGTCCAGCCAAACAGTACGTAATCGGCTTCATGAGGGAGGGCTCTATGCACGTAGGCCAATGGTCTGCATTCTGTTGACCCCACGCCACCGTGCGGCCCGAAGAAGATGGGCTGCTGAACATCGAGATTGGGAGCAACATGATTGGAGCCAAATGCTGTTTACAGACGAGTCCCGATTCAGTCTGGAGTGCGACACCCGAAGTGTTCTGGTATGGAGGGACAGGGGCTCTCGAAATAACCCCGCATTCGTTCGTGAAAGGTCACAACACAGACGAGCTGGTTGGATGGTAGGGGGTGGAATCAGCATAGGCGGACGTACGGACCTGCATGTCATTCGGAATGGCACTTTGACGGCCCGAAGGTATGCGGACGAGATACTGCGACCTCATGTCATCCCTTACGCTGGAGCCATTGGAGATTCCTTTGTTTTCCAGGATGATAATGCCCGACCGCATAGAGCTCGTCTGGTGGAGAACATGCTTGAAGCTGAAACAACACAGCGTATGGAATGGCCAGCGTGCTCTCCTGACCTGAATCCAGGTCAGGACGACGCATTGCTGCGCGACCAAGGCCGCCTGTTACTGTCCGAGACTTGCAGATTGCACTTCTTGAGGAGTGGAACAGTATTCCCCAAAGTCTGATCGATAACCTCATCGCATCCATGGCAAACAGGTGTGCAGCAGTCTTAGCTGTTCGAGGAGACCACACGCCCTATTAAAACTCACGCATCATGTCTAAACAGTACTTTTTTTTTATCGTTTACATGTAACCAAATTGTTGCCCTAAATCATCTTTTCATGTTTTTTCCATATTTTCAAAGAATTAAAGCTTAATTCCAAATTTTTTTACGTCTTTTTTCTGTATTGCGCATTGATACGCGTGTACTATCCATTGTATGCCAATACGTGGCTGTCTCGCACGGTTTTCTTCACTTTTTTGCTTGCTCCCCTAATTGTTTTGAGCAGTGTAGATGTCACATATTTCTAAAATACAGAAACCCAATAAACAATGCAATTACAAAAACTAGAAACAATATATATACACGATAAAAATATTCATGGTTGCAGGGGTGGGAACTCTGTGCCAATTGCGCCAAAACTAATATCTTGCGCCATCCTGCTCCAATAGCGTATTTTCGCATTTTTCTGCGCCAAATAGCGAATTTTGCTTCAGTATGCCCGGAATTTCGGAAAGGACGCCAAAAAATTTTTATTCCTGCTAGCCACGAAACGTTTCTTTACGAGAAGAGCGTGTTTCATTCCACTATACTTAAACTATCGGGCGTTCCATCGCGAAACCCCAATATTGTCCGTGATCGTGGAACTGAAGATGGTTTGCAATGCCTTTCAGCTTGCAAATTCGAGTGTTTCCGTTTAAAAAGAAGGTCGTCACTGGAAGCAGCAGAAATTACTGTAGTCGATTGTCATTGTGTTAAATCCCGATGTTTCGTGAAAAAAATTTTCATTCCGGGAGTAAAAAGCGCATGTTCGCAGAATTACGAATGTTAGTTTAGAAACTTGGCCGAATAACGAGCGTTAAATCGTCAATCTCGCCAAATAGCGAGTATCAGATCGCCAACCTCGCCAGATAATGAATGCTGAATCGCCAAACATCGAGTTGATTCTTCCGAAATTCTCTCCCATTTTGCAACAATTTCTTTCCAAGTATAAAAAAATTAAAAACTTATAAAATTTTTTTAGCTCATTTGAAATGCTGCTGTTCAAGGCAGCAAATAGTGCCCTCAGTAAGCAAAAATCATCTTAAATAGACGGCTGCAAAAAATTTTACGACAGCCGCTCATTCAAACAAGGTGTCAAAAGCCTAAAACACCAAAAACAAAAATCAAGCTGACGAAAAGATGTTTGATAACAAAAGACAGTGCAGTTTTATTTTGAAAAGGGTTGAGGGTTAACGAAAATATTCTTGTTAATTTCACTGCTCCAATTTATAAATATCTGCTCCGAATCCCATATTTTGCTGCTCCAAATCCCGAATTTGCTGCTCCAAAATTGCTCCAAATCCTGAATTTTGCTGCTCTGAAATGGACTTCACTTCCCACCCCTGTGGTTGTCTTATCTAAGTATGGATAGCTTCTTGAGTCACCCCAATATGTTTATACTACAGGGTGGGCAGAAAGTCCGTAGAAACTTTAAAAATGAATAAAAACCAGAAAAATAACCGAAATAAACTGTTTGGAGGGTAAGCATCGCTAGGTCACGGGAATTTGTAAAAAAAAAATAGCCGATAGGTGGTGCTGGTACAAGCGACTTCGGTGGAATTAAGCAAATGAGACGGTTATAAGAACTTGCGCTCTTTTAATCCACAATCAGTTCACAGTTGCAAACCGTGTATGTGGACCTGCTGCACTCTGCCGTTGCTGGATTTGCGACTCGCCTGCAGTGTTATTCCCTGTGGTCGTAGTCATGTGGAACACATACTGCTGTAATAAACGATTTGGTGGCATTCTGTTCGTTATTCGCGTATCTTTTCTTTGACTTGTGTACGTCAGCACCACCCATCGGCTGTTTTTTGACGGGGGTTTTTTTCCCGTTTTTATTTTTTTATTGTTATTTTTCCGGTTTTTATGAATTTTTAGTTTCTACGAACTTTTTGCCCACCCTGTATTTCTTTTTAAACGTGTCAATTGTGTTAGAATTTGCTATCCCCGGGGGTAAGCTATTGCATTTATTAACAACCCTAAAATTCCCTGCGACACCACAACCTAGAATTGTCCCATACCAATCAATGGATACTGGTGTCCCCTTGTAAGAGCAATCGATTGACGGCGCATTAATTATTCATGGTCCATCCCGTTGCAAATTTTGAACACTTCCATCATACCTTTCGCCCACCCGACACCTGCGTTCGTCCAATGTAAACATATTCAAAAAATGAAGTCTGTCTTCATAACTCTGCCTGTGATGTCTTCTCACAATGAAAAACCTGGAGGAACAGCTCAAATATGCCGGATTCCAACATCTAGTTCGGCGTACTTCTCAATGCCCGAATGGTCTTTTTATAGATTGCTCCTCCTTGTATGGACAAGCAGCGATCAGGAGAGAGATCAATAACAATTTTAAACTCAAACTTCACCTACGCGTCATCTAATCCTCAGGCTTATCGTTGGATCAAAAGACTTTTCTTCTTTTCGTGGTTCTAAATTCTTGTGTAACATCCCTTAAGAGAACACCTTATTTGTCATTATATAGGATTATGTCTTCTCCTGATCATCAACGTTCAGTGTCTGTTCCAACATCTTCCACAAATGGCATCAAAATATTACAATTTAATGCCAACAAATGCAGAAATGCGACTGCGCTTCTTCCGTTGCAAGCCACCAAAAACTCTTGGGGTATATTGATGTTACAAGAACCTCTGATTGGTAAAGGTAAACTACTCGAACTTCCAGCGTCTTGGCCGAAATGGACCTCTCTAAATAAAAAAGCAGCGATAGTCCTTGCTAGTCAACATCTCTCCGGTGCCACTTTTTCCATCATGACAAATTGTGTGGCAATTAAAATTTGCACCATTTCTGGAGAAATAATTATAGTCTCGGCATATTCATCCCCATACCAGAAAATTGAAAATACCATTCAAGAACTGAACCTTATTTGTGGGAAAGCTGGTAACTCTCCAATTTTAATATCTGCAGATATGAACGCCCACCACCAAAGCTGGGGATATAAGGATAATAACAACAGAGGATGGTCGCTGCTGGATTTCGCTAATGCCAATCATCTGATATTTCACAATGATGGCTCGAACACATACGAATACTTCGGGGCCACAGGCGCTCCAGACGTTACATTGTCAAATTTTGTTCCACCGCTTGATAATGTAACTTGGAAGGTCAGGCATCTCGATGTTACACATAGCCCGCATTCACATATAGAAATTTCTATTTCTGTTCAACCATCAATCATTAAGACGGTCAAATTCTCCAACTCGAGACGCCGAATTGAGAAGTTCACGAGATCAATGGTTGATCAATTACCTCTCCATGTACAAAATATCAACTTAGCTACATCCACTGAACAATTGGAAGAATGCACGAATGATCTCTTCAATCTCTTGAAAACGCAGGGTAACAAGTATCTCCTAATATCAAAGCAAAAGACTCGATATTTCGACGGGTGGTGGACCAAAGATTTAGAGGTCGCTAGACGGAAATGCAGGACTAGTAAGAGAAGGTATCTAGCGGCAAACCTAGATAATAAGGAGGTATTGAGAATCATTTACCACCGTAACAGGGCCTTATATTCAAAATTAATCAGGAAGACAAAAAGAAGCTCCTGGAGGGAATTGTGTAACTCAGCTACAAATCCGTACGGTATATTTTACAAAGCAACGGTGAAACAATCTTCTCTGTCCCCACAACTTTTTTTCCAAACTGATACAGACGAGAATTTGACTGTCCTAGAACAAGCCCAAAAGCAACTTCAAGAATTTTTCCCTGAGGCTAACTATCCAACCAATCATCAAATAAACTTTTCAACGGCTAGCTTGGTGTCTCACGAGCCGGATAATAAGAAAATCTCACGCCAAGAACTGTGGTACATTGCAAGTCATTTAAATAAGAAAAAAGCTCCTGGCGAAGACGCAATTAATAATGTAACCCTTCAAGCTCTACTGCAAAGCTTTCCCGAGGTGTTCTCCGCATTATTTAATAAATGCTTTCAACTTGAACATTTTCCACGACATTTCAAGATTAGCAATGTCCCCTTCTTCCTCAAAAAAGACAAAGATCCAACATCAACTAAATCATATAGACCCATACATTTGTTATCAACACTGGGTAAATTGTTCGAAAAAGTCATTTGCCAGAGAGTTATCTTCTTCTTGGAAAAATCTAATGTCATCAGCCCCCTTCAATATGGATTTCGCCATGGGAGTTCGGCAGAACAAGCTCTCATGGACATTGTCACAGAGATCAAAAATCAAAGAATTAAAAAACATAACGTCATAATAATTACCCTGGACATCCAGGGGGCTTTCGATCACATCAATCATAATATTATCAGGGAAAAGTTGCTTAATCTGCCTATACCATCTAATCTAGCCAATATTCTGATAAGCATGCTCCAACACAGGGTGGTACAGATGCGGACACCATTAGGAACAGTTCGACATAGAATGGCAAGGGGATGTCCTCAAGGATCGTGTTCCGGGCCACTACTTTGGAACTTATTCCTTAATGATCTCCTCCTTAAGAGGTGGCCGAAGAATGTCAGGGTTCAGGCCTACGCAGATGACATTACGGTAATAGCCTCGGGCCCTACAGGCACAGGTAGGTACAGCACAGGTACTCAGGCACAGGTAGACTAGCCACATATGTGCTAAATGAAATCCATCATTGGTTAGACCAACACGGACTCAGCATCGCAATGGATAAAACCAACTTTTTATGGCTCTCTTCCAAAAGACCACCATCGGTAAAAATTGGCGACAATTTCATTAAGAAACGATCTAATATTAAGATTCTCGGGGTGACATTTGATGACCAACTGAATTGGTACAGCCATATCGCTACAATTTCGACCAAAATTAATGCCCTCATGCCAAGATTATGGTGCTCTACTGGAAAGGAATGGGGCATTACCACGTCAATGCGAAGAATCCTATATATGACAGTGGCTGAGAGGATCATCGCATATGGTGCCCCAGCCTGGGGTATCACATTAACGGAGGAACAGGGTAGACGTCTTGATTCTATCCAACGTGGTTGCTTATTGTACATCCTCAAAGCTTACTCGACATCACCAACAAACGCCCTGCAAATCTTGGCTGGTCTGCCTCCACTAAGATATATCGTGGAGTACGAAGCTAAAATGGGGGCACTTCGGAACAAACGCAATATCCAACTACAAGATGCAACTCACATCAGTCACACTCAAATCCAAAGAAAAATCACCGGATGGACGAGACACCCGGCAGAATATCCTGATGATAGACAAATGTCTGCAGATCCGACTGACACTGAACTGTTTAAAAAACCCTATTTCGACATCTATACCGATGGTTCAAAGACGGAAAATGGAGTTGCAGCAGCTTTTACTATCCTTCAGAAAGATGACATCTTCTACAGATGGTCTTGTAAATTGAATACCAATAACACAGTATTCCAAGCCGAACTTTTTGCTTTACTTATGGCTATTAAGAAAGCGGAAGAACTCCAGAAGAGAACATCTATCTTCACAGATTCACTTTCATCACTCCACTCAATCAGGGATCCCCTGTCTCAACACATCATCGCTAGGCAAATCAGAAAGGTTCTGTGTGCCAATCCTCAAATCAGTCTCAATTGGGTGAAAGCTCATGCAGGAACATATGGGAATGAACAGGCAGACCAACTTGCAAAAGCTGCGACTGCAAGAGTGACGTCTGACTTTTCGCTGCTCTTCCCTAATTCATGGGCAAAGAACATCTTATCTGAGGAAATGATGCAGAAGTGGCAAAATCGATGGCAGACAGAACGCAAAGTTGGCAGGAAAATATATGCTCTCCTCCCCACAGCAAGATACAGATATAGGAAATGGACCAGGGAAATGGTTATATTCTTTTCCGAACATGGTCCTTTCCCAGCATATCTGGCGAGATTTCATCGACAGACTGAGAAATGCAAATGTGGCGGGGAGGGCACGGTCATCCACTACTCTACAGCCTGCCCGTTCACCAAAGACTTCCACTTACAAATCCCTGTTGCTGATACACAGTCTTGGAAGTTGAAGGTCTTCCAAAATCCTGGCAGTTATAATAAGATTAAAAATCTTATCAACTTTATGGAAAATAATCAAGAGTTATACATCTTCCCGAGACCTATGGCATATCAAGACAGAGAAGATCCCTTGGACTCTGATTCGGACTCAGACTATGTACCATAATTGCGACGTCTTTCCTAACCCCATGTGCTATAAAATATGTATAGTGATATTTTAATGAAATTTATCATTGTCAGTGATGCCAATATGTATTCTTTCCATGTTCATATATATTTTTTGTATCCAAAGTATCTACTTCAGATTCAATGTTTAATAATATCCTGTTTGAATTTTTCTGCTCTGCTTTGATGGGCTGAGCGCAATTGTTGATTGAATTATTGATTGAATTTTTTTTGATTGAATTATTGATTGAATTTTTTTTTTTTGATTGAATTATTGATTGAATTTTATTTTTGATTGAATTATTGATTGTGATTGAATTTTATTATTACTTGCATTGTCGATTGAATTTTAATTTTTTTTTTTTTGATTGAATTGTTCACAAAATTTTTATTATTGAATCATGCGTAGTTTGCAGATGTTGTCCTGTAAGCATAATTAAATTTTATCTCATTTCATGTATATTTACTATGCATGTTATATACTATTTAATGCTTACATAATATCATCATGTACGCTATATATCTTACGTTTCGTGGCATCGCTGTTTGTCTAGATCATTCCCACAGCCCATCTGTTATAAAAACTCTGACGTTGTACCCGGACACCTGCTTATAAGCACATTTTATATACTTTCTCAACTGCTATGAAACGCCATAATTTTTGTTATTCATCAATATATTCATGTGTTCCAATGTATACCACCGGTGAATCCACTAGTGCGCAGCTGAACTTTGTATGTTCAAGTGAACTTTGTAATTTCTTCGGACTTGATCTCATCATTAGGACTATAATAACCAAATCTAAACATGTCTCTAACTGGCAATGAAAAGTCCCCCCCTGGCTCCTTCAGTCTTGTGATATTATTAACACCAGCAATTGATCAATATCGATAATTCCCACTTACATATTTATAGTTCATTGGACCTGAATTTGTACATGTATCCTGTTTTTCATGTTCTATTTGCAGATTCGGACCTATGAAAAAACCCTTCCAACAAAAGACAAGATGAGTGAAGTTGGTGTTGCAGATTGGCTGATGGTTGGGGACGGAGTACAGTGATGATGGCGGATGGCTCGAGATGTTTTTGTTGGCCTCTTGCGGGCGATTCGCCCGGGCTCCTTGGCGGGGGTTTCCGGGGACTTTGGGGGTGTAATTGCCAGGAGTCGGGGGCGATGGGGGGCCTCGGCGGGATTGGGTCCTGTGGCTTACGGGCCGGGGATGCCTGCCGGGCCCGAACATCAAGATAGTTTTTCCAGCATGTCCCAGCCGCTGGGTAATCTGCCTCAGAGCTGGGCCATGTTTGGTGTTGGTGTCTGTATTCCTTTCTTCATAACTCAAGCCGCGTGTGCCAACAAGTACACGTGTGGCTCTTCTCTGCGCCTCTTCAACCAAGTCTATGTCCCTCTGTCGATATAATCTCCAAACGTTACAGCATACTCCAAGTCCAGGACGAACTAAGCCTCGGAAAAGCGGAAGAATGGCTTTAGGCGAACACGCAGACACCTTGTTAAGAATGAAACCGTGTATACTTTTCGATATTTCGGCCACCGCTGAAGTGTTCCAAAAACCTAAGCCACTCATAAATGAGAATACCCCGGTCGGTGATCCTATTTGCACCCGGAATAATACCATCATTCAACTCATTCATTGCGCGCATGATTTCGCAAATCTGCTTTAACAAACCATCATAAAATTTTTCACACCTAACAATCCAACGTATAACTATAGAATTAAACTCAGTCTTCAAGATTGAATTAAAATTTAAGAAATTTCTTGAAGGAGCATTAAACAGGAAGAGAATGAAGACATTGAAAAATGTCTAAGAATTCAGTACTTGAAGTTTGTAATTTAAAAAATATATATACAATGAAGAGCCAAAAAAACTGGTCACCTGCCTAATATCGTGTAGGGCGCGAGCCCGCAGAAGTGACGTGGCATGGACTCGACTAATGTCTGAAGTAGTGCTGGAGGTAACTGACGTTACCCGGCGCCTCCACCAATGTTAATTAAACTTTATCCCTGGAGGGACAGAGCCTGGGCCGTGACTGGTCTGTCGGAGGTAACTGACACCATGAATCCTGCAGGGCTGTCCATAAATCCGTGGGTGTAAGAGGGGGTGGAGATCTCTTCTGAACAGCACGTTGCTAGGCATCCAAGATATGTTCAATAATGTTCATGTCTGGGGATTTAGGTGGCCAGCGGAAGTGTCTAAAGTTAGAAGAGTGTTCCTGGAGTCACTTTGTAGCAATTCTGGACGTGTGGGGTGTCGCATTGTCCTGCTGAAATTGTCCAAGTCCGTCGAATGCACAATGGACATGAATCAGTGCAGGTGATCAGACAGGATGCTTACGTACCTGTCACCTGTCAGAGCCGTATCTAGACGTATCAGGGGTCCCATATCAAGCCAACTGCACCATCACAGAGCCTCCACCAGCTTGAACAGTCATCTGTTGACATGTAGGGCCCATGGATTCATGAGGTCGTCTCCGTACACGTCCATCAGCTCGAAGCAATTGGAACCGAGACTCGTCAGACCAGGCAACGTGTTTCCAGTCCTCAACAGTCCAATGTCGGTGTTGTCGGGCCCAGGCGAGGCGTAAAGCTTTGTGTCGTGCAGTCATCAAGGATACACGAATGGGCCTTCGGCTCCGAAAGCCCATATCGATAATGTTTTGTTGAATGGTTCGCACGCTGACACTTGTTGATGACGCAGCATTGAAATCTGCAGCAATTTGCGGAAGGGTTGCACGTCTGTCACGTTTAATGATTCTCGTCAGTCGTCGTTGGTCCCGTTCTTGCATGGTCTTTTTCTGGCCGCAGCGATGTCGTAGATTTAATTTTTTACCGGATTCCCGATATTCACGGTACACTCGTGAAATGGTCGTACGTGAAAATCCAAATTTCATTGCTACCTCGGAGAAGCTATGTCCCATCTCTCGTGCGCCGACTATAACACCACGTTCAAACTCACTTAAATCTCGATAACCTGCCATTGTAGCAGCATTAACCGATCTAACAACTATGCCAGACACTTGTTGTGTTATATAGGCGTTGCCGACCGCAACGCCGTACTCTGATTGGTTCCATATCTCTTTATTTGCATACGCATGCCTGTACCGGTTTTTTTGGCTCTTTAGTTTATGTACAGGATGAACGTGGCCTGTTCTGCCAAACGAGGGGTGGGGGGGATGTGATAGACGAACCGAGGTGAAGCATGAAATACCCTAATAACCCGGTCCTATCTCGAACCGTTTTCGAGTTATGGTGGATTATGGAAAAAATGTGTTAAGTCTGAAAAACCAAAATTTGTGATAATTCTGCAAGACCTACATGTAAACCAAGAACGGATCTAGAGCTCGCTGTTGCAAGGGGTAATTTTACAAATCGCTAAAAAACTAGTCTTCTCCTTTGCAACTTTTTTGAAAATTGTCACGATTCTACCCGATTTTTAGTCAAAAGTTTTTGTGAATTTGTTGTTCCAATATTACATGAAATTTCGAAAATTTCATGAATTATCGCATTTTGCTCGATACCCCCCCCCCCCATAGATTTGCCACGGTGTAAACTAAGCACATATTTGGGAAGTGAATAAAAAATCGTATAAGGTGACATCATTTTCATCGAAATACCAAGATTTATTGGCGAGCTACAAGCACCGAAAGATTGGAGAAGTTCAAAATTAAATTGTCGCCAAAATTTTTAATCGCCAATACCACAAACACCCTTCTAGCTACAATCGGGCAAATTTACCTAACCAGCTTTCGAAAAGTGCCTACAACAAACCATATCGGTCTTCTGGTTCAGGGGAAATGTTGCCTTTTGTTTGCAATACATCACTGCAATCAGCGTTCGTCGAAGTAATTTCAGGTTTTGGCGACAATTCAATTTCCCACTTCGCTGATCTTTCAGCGCTTGCTGCTCGCCTTCATATACAAGTATCTCAGATAAAGGTGGTATTAACTGAAAGGTTTTTCATGCAAAATCAAATTGTCACCAAAATCTGTAACTACCAATTCAGAACGTTCTTCGAATTTCTGCTCAGACGAACGTTGATTTCAGGGATGCATCGCAGACAAAGTCTGAATTTCTCCTGAACCAGAACACCGACAAGGTTTGTTGTAGGCTCTTTCAAAAGCTGGGAATGGAAAGATTTTTTTGGTGAATTTGGCCGGATTGTATCTAAGAAGGGTGATTGCGGAATCGGTGATTAAAAATTTTGCTATTGCACATAGTTTATTTTTGAAGCGTTGTGCTGTGGGGAATGGAATATTTTGTTTTCTGCATACAACCTTTGAATTAAGTGCACCTTAAAGAAATATCTTCGCTGTGGTATTTTCTTATAAAAAAACGCGCATCGCTATTTGTTTCAATATTATTCATTCCTAATGTGAAGGAAATATCTTGAGTACAGCCAATCAAAGGGTAAAACACCAACACCATTAAAAGCTGAAAATATTAATTAAAAATGGTGATTATGACTTCGAAATATATACAATTGCGAGCAAATAGAAAGTGTGTTAATCGTATTAAAGTGATTTTAAAATACGGAATATTTATATCATTTGTAATATCGATAATACAGGGTGCATAGCTGACAGCACACACACACCGCAAATTGCTAGCAAACCGTTCATCCCAGAAGCAAGGGCGTAGCGAGGGTGGGGGGGGGGGGGAGGTGTGAGAAAATGACCGAAAAAAGGGGAAAAGCTGGCCAAATCCATTGTTCTGTCACTTTGGTACCCCCCCCCCCTTCCGCCCGAACGAAATTTCTGGCTACGCCCCTCCCCAGAAGCGTACTTTGAATTAGAAAAAGTTTCAAAATAACGTGGAACCCCTTCCCCTCCACGAGATAACTAACTCACTCATTCATATTACAAGGGGTTGTATAATTATTGAAATAGAAAAATAAATTTTTATATGGATAACTTGTGCCCAAAAGCACAATGAGAATGTTGTTACACTGTCTCTTTTGAGGCCAAAAAAAAAAAAAATTCCACGTTTTTAAATGCAATATTTGCTGAAGTATTTGAATTCAAAAATCGGAGATAAGTTGGGAAAGAATAGCATAAACTAACAAACAACGCTTCTTTCCCCAACTTTTCTCGGTTTTTTACATTTAAATACCTCAGCGAATATTGCTCTTAGTACCGTGGAAATTTTTTTTTGGCGCCTCCTGAGAGACAGTTAAACAACTTTCTAATTGGGTTTTTGAGCACAGGCTGGTCGCGTATAAAAAAGTTAATTTTTATATTTTCACAGCAGCGAAACTTCAATGACGTATCTGAAATCTGCACGTTATTTGGGTAGTTTTTCTAACTGGGAGTATGCCTCTAACGGTTAGGCAGTAATTTGCGGTGCGTGTTGCTACCTATGCACCCTGTATATTTCTTAGCGTGGGCCACAACTGACTCCCTGTTGCCAAATGGCGAACTATAAGAGTCTGAGTCCAGTTCTGGCCCACGAGCCGGATGAGGTGGTTTGGAGCACCCAAAGCTACTTATCTGAGGCTCTCGTCAAGCCTCGCGAGCGTGGGCTGATTCCAGTCCAGGCCCACAAGAGAGATGTAGTGGTTTTATTTACAAGAAATAGAGGACACCCAAGGCCCCACCTCACAGCTACAGACGCTACTGTTTTTAATCTCCGACCATCCTATTCCAATATTTTCCAGGGATATTTTGGAAATTCCGTTGAATTTATGTTCCAAAAATTTCCAGGAATAGTTTCTGCCAATTTATAGGGACGATGACCTTCACGGACTGCGAATGCGTTCCATTCCAAATGTTGCTTTCGCCGGGAGTTTTTATGTGGATCAAAAAAAAAAGGGGGGGGGGGGTTTGAAAAAAACTAATTTCCCTGCTAAATTCGCTCACGGAACTATTTCTGAGCACGTCCACACTTGTTCGTTATTGCAAATATTTCCCCCTTTCGAAGCGAAACATCAGTTTTTTGAGCGCATTATCCCTGAAACAGTTCCGTAGAGATTGAACTGTTGCGAAACATGCACGAACACGGTCTGGACGGGACTACTACTAAACAACTCATGCGTCTCGTCCATGTTCCTCTGCTGAACTTCAAACGAATTGGTACAGGTTGGAATACGCGCGTAACGTAATGTTTGTTATGCTGCCATCTATTTTTCAAACTGTCAGTGTAACGATTGAGTAATTGTATCGTTGTAGGCCTGTTGCTTTCTGTGGCGAGACTTTTTAACGTGGAGATCGGCTAGCAGCTGGGAACCACAGAAAACCAACTTCAGCCGACCATCACTGTGGTCTGGACGGGGCTAAATGTTGGTCGAATATTGTAATATATGCACTAACCAATACGCCAGAGACATACTTTTCAATTCCTTATAAAACACGCATTAATAGCGTGAAGCACTGAGTGGGCACATTGCAGCCTTCTTTAAATATAAAAACGGATATGTTACGGGAAATTACTCAGAAAAATTACTCTGAACAACTCGGTTTCTGTTCCCAATTTATTTTTCAGTTGGCTAACATGATAACGGACAATTCTTTTGTGAATATAGTCGAATCGCGTTTTAACGAATACCGTTATAGCAAAAATTTCGTTTTAACGAACACTTTTTTAATCTCCCAAGTAAGTTTACGTAGGAACAATGCTAGGTAACCTGGAATTTCTTTACAACGAAATTTCGTTTTAACGAAGTGGTTCCTCCGGTCTCTTAGCGTTCGTTATAAAGGGATTCGACTATATAATAGAGAAATATATATAGGCCTATATGTTTGTGCTTCTACAAAGTTTCGTTCCTATTCGCCCCGTTTTACGGTATGAAAGAAAAACCTCTACATAAAAAGAAGACTGAAATGATATGAAAACCTACAAAATGACGAGCACAATTTTTATTCACATAAGATGATCTGATGAAGGAATTGATACCGTAATGTTGAAGTAAACGTTAGGAGATGAAATTTGCGCCTTTTCTTGTCCGGGGCACCAGACCCGCCTGCTCCCCCCCCCCCCAGTTGTGGCACTGCTCGATACAATCCGGGTGCCAAAGTGCAGTGATATCTGGAATCACAATGCAATCAATGTCTCGCAATTTGAATAGTTTCGAATATAGTCCCCCCCCCCCAATGCCAAAAGCACGACTGTGCTAATTTTCACTTTTTCTTCATCAGCTGGTTGGATATCCTATTTTGCTATTTTGCCTGAAACTCGAATGTGTCCCTACTGAAACACGTGGCAATACATTTCAGGAAAATAACTTCCATAGAAAAGAAAGAGAATATAAACATTAAACCGTCATTTTTCCCACATTCTATTTTCCCCCAGGACATTGTACATTCGTGCTTCTAGCATCGGGGAGACGGTATGTGGTACAACAATGAGAAAACTTTCTCCGAAATAGTCATAATGAAGTGCAAGTTCTTTCAAAAGAAAAGTAATGAAAACGTTTTCTTATGCTAAACCTTTTGGCTACCGCTATCAATTTCATTTGAACTCCCTTCAGAATGAATCAATTTGTGCTTTTTCAAATAGGAACTCGAAGAAAATTTCCGGTAGCAAAAATTGCATTCGTATGATGGCTTCTCTGCTTCGTGAATTCTTTTGTGTATATTCAGAGAGCTTGTTCTGGAAAACGTTTTATCGCAGCCATCACACTCGTATGGCTTCTCTCCCGAGTGGATGCTCTTGTGTTGGTTCAAATTGCCTATTCGAGAGAATTTTTTACCACAGACGTCACACTCGTGTTGACTCTCTTTAGCGTGTACTGTTTTGTGCATGTTCAGAACACTGATTCTAGCAAACGTTCTACCACAGATATCACACTCGTAGGGTTTCTCTCCCGAGTGGATTCTTTTGTGCATGTTCAAAGTGCCGGCTTGAGAATACGATTTACCACAGATGTCACATTCATGTGGCTTTTCTCCCGTGTGGATTCTTTTGTGAATGTTCAAGGCGCTGCTTCTAGCAAACATTCTACCACAGATATCACACTGATATGGCTTCTCTCCTGTGTGAATTCTTTTGTGCACGTTCAAAGTGCCGGTTGTAGCAAACGTTCTACCACAGATATCACACTCGCGTGGTTTCTCTCCCGAGTGGATTCTTTTGTGCATGTCCAAAGTGCCGGCTTGAGAATACGATTTACCACAGATGTCACATTCATGTGGCTTCTCTCCCGTGTGGATTCTTTTGTGAAGGTTCAAAGCGCTGCTTCTAGCAAACATTCTACAACAGATATCGCACGCATATGGTTTCTCTCCCGTGTGAATTCTTTTATGCATGTTCAAAGTGCCAGTTGTAGTAAACGTTCTACCACAGATATCACACTCGCGTGGTTTCTTTCCCGCGTGGATTCTTTTATGCAGATTCAAACTGCTCATAAGTGAAAACGATTCGTCACAGATATCACACTCATATGGTTTCTCTCCCGTGTGGATTCTCCTGTGTATTTTTGAACTGATGTTTTGAGAACATGTTTCTCCACAGATATCATACTCGTCTGGTTTGTTTTCAGTGTGGACTCTAGTGTGTGCGTTTAATCCATCGATATAAGAAAACGTTTTGCCGCAAATGTCACACTCATAAGTCTTTTTCTCAGTGTGAAGCTTCACTGATTCGTCGCACTTCAACGTTGTCGATATCGGGACACAACTTGCATTTTCTCCATCCACATCATCCTCGCTATGCGATCTCGCAGATGATTCGTCCATAATATCAAAAATTTGTTAGCAGGGAGCCAAACTTGCTGTATTTCCGACGTCCTTACCGAATTCGATGCTGTTTTAAAAATTTTCTCCGCATAACCATAGCCTAGATAATTCCACCCTTAAGACTGACGAGAATCTTCAATTGCCTGCAAAAAAGAGGAATAAATTATAAAATCTGAATTTTTTTTTTTTTTTTTTTAAATTTTGTGTCACAAAGTTTGTATACATCTAATTTTAAATGTATATACTTAGTAATCAATATTCTAATATCCTGATAATTAAATTTTAATGCCAAACTAGTATTAGTGAGATTGAGCTTCTTTTAAAATGTTAAGTCTTAATTTCTTCAAAACCTTTCTTATCAGTAGTTTGCATGTATTATGATAACATTCTCTTCTCCCATGCAAAAAAAATCCTTGTATTTCAGCCAGTAATTTATTTACTAATTTCTTTAAAAAAATTGTTCTGTTAAAAAGACTGTGTGGGAGACTGGTTTGCAGACTAATAAATGATTTTAGCACAAAAACCCAGTGAGTTTCTGTAGGTGGGCCTGTACTTTATACGATGAATACCACTTATAACGTTTTTCGAAAAACCATTGTAATCAGGAAAATGCTATAAACTGGAAATGTTAATGAGAATAAGTTGGAGTCGTGGGAGTGTGGGACCATGAAAATACGTTGTATTAAGTGTATTCAGGTAGTTTATAAAATGAAGTGAAACTCCTGTATAATTATAGTAAAGGGGGCCGGTGGAGCTTACTGTTGCAGACGGAATATATTAACACTATGGAAAATGCACCATAGCCAGCCAGAGTAATATTCTTGTGTAGGTGATTATCGTTGTACAGGGTATCGTTACATCAGTTGTTATATCACATAGGCTTTTTATGTAACATGATATGTTCCTTCGTAAGCGAAAGGCTTGAGGGAAATACAAACCGTATCGAAGGTACCAGACATGGAAACTTCCTCAGACGCTCATTTCATTAATTTGAGGGGGGATCTGATGTACGAAATGTAGAATTGAACATTCCTGTATTTCTATGGTGTTTGGTCAAAACATGATATCTCCAAAAAATGGATTTTTGATCTAAAAGTAAGTCTTGCTAATTATAACTAATTAGAAGCGAGATAAATGCATAAATAAGTGCGTACGGCTAAACAACATGCTGGTGTATGATATTTTCATTTGTAGTTGTGTGTATGCTTTATTTTTGAATTTTAAATGGCAATGAGAGAGAAAGAAAGTGCTTGTATCTCAAAAATGTGATTTTGGAGTTATCATGTTCTGACCAAACGCCATTGTGTCACAATGGATATTGCGAAAGCTTTTTTAAATTCAAGGGTAGGATTGACCTCTATCTCCTACCCATCTCTGTTTTTGAGTCAAAAAATGCTTCAATTAAAGATGAAAAATTTCTTCAATGTAGTCTATAGGCTATTAGTCATGAATTTTTCTAAAATCTTAAACAATATTTGAATCGATAGTTAAATATTAAAAAATAATAAATCTTAATTTTTTTTTCATTTTCATACTTAGTAAAAGATGAAGTTGAGATCAATGTTATTGCATGGCTATCAAAACTCATAAGTAGGTCCAGCATATAATTTTATTTTCTCAGCTTATCTCCAAGTAAATTCAAGAATTTGAAACAAAGAATTCAGTTTTTAAAATTACTTGACCTCTATCTCCTACTGAATCGAAAATTCAGAAAATGAAATTCAGAGTAAATGCAAGAATTTCAACTGTATTGCAGCACCATAAATAATTCCAAAAATGAAGAAAAAGGAAGAATTTCAGCATTATTTCTTTCTACATAAATGAAAATGCAGAATTTCGGAATTCATGAAGGGAATTATTATCACTTCGAGTTCGGGGCCTCCCAAAACGCTACCGCAGAATATCGCACATAAGAGCGGCTGCGATAAGTAGAAAAGGTATTGCTCCTGTGTTATTATTGTTGCGGGGGGCGGGGTATGAGAATAAAATATAGTGCAAAGAGGGGCCATGGGCTCAAAAAGATGAATAAACATTGCTCGAATCACGATGGAATGTTTTATTTTGGGCAAAGAAAGGACAAAGCGTCAGTTTGGCTTTTCGATAGTTGAATGGACGAGATGAGTTGCGTAATTGCTGCCAAACGTCCCGTTAAATCTTTACCTTTTTTTTGTGGGGGGGGGGGGTGGCCTGATGGCGATGTCTTGTCCCAGGTCAGTGAGCAGAGGCGGCTTAAGCAAGGGTGCAAGGGATGATGTTGCTGAGACTTCAGCCATGTTCTGGTTTTGGTGTGGTGAGACTTGAGCGTCACCTAATTTAGAAAAATTTTCAATGGTAAAAATTCACATGAATTCACGCTTTTTGAGCCTTACTTTGACGTGGAAGATGTTGAAAAATTTGAGAGGTGGGGGGGGGGGGGCTTGTTCAGAAAACTGACCGGGTCTAGGGATGTAATTCCTGAAACAAGAATGTGCTCTATCACAAGGGGGAAAATGTAAATTTCGGTGCCCCCCCCCCCACCCGAATTGATTCAGAAATTAAAATTTCCGATATAAAACTAAAGACGAGCACCCACAGTTTAGAAACACTTCCGACGTCCTTGTATATGTTACCGCTAAAGCTCGAAAGCCGCTAATGTGCACATTACCTAGCTAATCTGCAGATTAGGGGCCGTTCAAGTATTTGCGTAAGCAAATTTTTAGCCATTTTTGAACCCCTCGCCCCCCCCCCTTGTCAGCAAAATTTCGTCATCAGCTCTGCCCCTCTGAATCCTAACTCATGTTTTCATAAAGGGTGGTTGATGACGCAAGCATTATCCAAAACCCCCTTCCCCCCCTTGTCATCAAAAGTCAGCGAATCGGAACCCCTCCCCCCCCATCGATGATGACGTAATACTTGAACGGCCCCTTAACTGATTTGATACCTAGATAATCTGTTAAGCTAATACCGCCATACCTACTAACGAAGATGGATGAGTTGCACTGGAAGGTAGGCGTGGCTACCGAATTGCAGAGGACACCCCCTCCCCACTTCCCAGCTGATACCTCTTATTGATAGATAACTTCAACCCTTGCGTTATTCTTCCGTCACATTTCATCTATGCTTAGGACAGGCAGTGTATAGTCACAGGCATATAGTCACTGACATGAAAATTTAGATTCTTGTAATTAATTATCCAATATTTAATTGCTATAAGAATTTAAAACTTAAAATATTCACCGTCTAAATTGAAAAAATAATGTAGCGACAAAAAATGCACGCGAGGTCAGGACCGCAATTAGATGTGGGTAGGGGGGTCTCGTGCCCCGGGTGCTGGACCAGAGGGAGCGCAAATTTTATTCTCAAACCTCTCCTTTAACATTACGGGGGGGGGGGCGTCAAAATGCGCACTTGCCCCGGGTGACCAAACATCTAGTTGCGGCCCTGCACGAGGTATCAATCAATGCAATAAAATTAAAATTACTGTCACGTCGACTTTTAAAGATTAACTCTTGATGTTTCGTTTTCTTAATAAATTGATATTCTTACTCTGAAAAGGCCAACCATCGTCTACATTCAAGCGATTTGTGGTTACTGTGTTTTCACAAGCAAAAGTGATGAAAACCACCATTTCGCCAAATGAGTAGCGACTAGTGGACGTGTTTTCAAATCTGTCTTGATTCCAACTGAGCACAAGGAAACAGTTCTAAAATAAATAAGAGCTTTGGGAATTCCATGTAAATTCCGCGCAATCTAAATACGTGCGCTGGTGTCGCATTTCAATAAAATATTTTTCATTAAATTACCATCATTTATTATAAGTTTAAAAAGAAATGTACTTGAATGCACTAAGTTTGGGATTACACTATAAAAGTTTGGTAAAAGTCTTTTTTTATAAAACTTGAAAAACGCAGCCAATAAGGTCACCGGTTGCATTTTCTAAAATGTAGCCTTATTGGTTAGATTATTCAAGTTTTATAAAATGCTTATAGTGTAATACCGGCCTAACAGAAAAAGAAACTTTGGAAAAAAACCCCATCTGAAACTGCCTGTAAACAGAGGCGTATTTAACGGCGGGTGCACTGGGCACACTAACGTCAGGACCCCGACTTTTGGAGGCGCCCCGTAAAATCTTAATCACTTTCTAATTTAGGGGTCCGATACAGCAGTGTTTCTCAACCACCACGCCGGCGGACTTAAGTATTTTGCGGCCCCTCTAAAACGAATTTTCGCAATTACCCCAGTAACAGGCCCGTCATTTAGGGGGGGGGGGGGCGTTGCCTCCCCCTGGCTTTTGAAAATACACTAAAAATGGTATACATATAAATATATATATACATACATTGAGTACATGTGCTTTGCCCCCCCCCCCCTCCCCGGAAAAAGTTGAAATGACGGTCCTGCCCAGTAACCATGACCTGGTGCACGCCAGGTTTACATTGGCATTCGATAACGAATATTAAATATTATTTCATGGTTCGACAATATCCAATTGTCGATAATATTAAATATCAATTCGACAATAAGTTTGGGTGCCCATAGGCATTTAAAGGTTGGGGGAGGGGGGCCTGTGGGGCTAGAGAGCCGATTATTTACCCAGGGCCACAAATGGATAGTCTTTCAGCCGGGCAAGCATAAATTATGCCTCCCGCGTATTATTTTGAATAATTTTAAATGAAGAATTTAGCGTCCCTATCTGGTACAACGGCCGGGGCACTAGATTCACCTGCATCCTTCTCTTGGCTTGGGGTGGGACTGTAAAACCTCTAGGACAGAGGGATAGGATCCTATGTTATACCCGTAGGCCCGTAGCTTCTACCGCCCCCGGAACTTTCTATCGGATGCCCACGTCGGGAATCACTGCTCTAGTGCAGTGGTTCTCAACCTGGGGCCATATGGCCCCCCTTGCGGTACTGGAATATCCTGGGGGGAGCCACGGGAGAAAATCAGAAGAAAGGTGATCCACGACAGGTGGTGAAGGGAGTCATACAGAGCTTTGAAGAGAAAAGCTTTAAAAGTGAAACATGGTTGAAAAATATTACTATTTTCAGAATCCATCAGATCCGTCCGTAAAACCAGGGACATTTTAACCCTTGGGTCTATGTGGGCATGACCCGGGTCTTCATGTATATAATGGAGGGAGGGGGACTGCACTATATGGGATCTGGTACTATTATTTTCGTTTGTAAGCTGAGTATGGAGGGCCGCCAGAGCAACGGTTGATGTGTTGGAGGGGTCGATTTATCGTGTAGGTTCGTTGGATCGTCCCGGGCCGTTTTTAACATATAATTTGACTCCTGAGAGATACTAATCCACCATTTGAATCCGTGCCTGGCCAGGATTCCAGAGATTGATTTGATTTATTACAATTTCATTTTCGTAATAAAAAATAAAGAGTATCTCAACTCTTGGATAGGACAGGGGGCCACGAGAAAAAAAATGTGATCCATAGGGGGCCATGAGCTGAAAAAGCTTAAGAAACACTGCTCCAGTGCATAGTTTCCCAATTTTTTTTGTCCCATCGCCCCCTTCTTCACAAATTTTTTTCTCCCCAACGCAATCAAACCCATAGAATCCTATGTTATACCCGTTGCTTCTACCGCTCCCCCAGAACATTCCATCGCCCCCCCCAGGGGAGCGTTAACGTCCACGTTGGGAATCATTGCCAAATCAAATAGTGCAACTAACCCATCTGATAAGAGGGGAGTCTAGCGCAATTCACTCTCGGATTTGACTGACAGGTTTTACGAGCAGTGCAACTGACCCCTCGTCCCTAATAACACTAAAAATTATATTATAGGGGGCTTTAAACTGAAAGCCTCCTTTCACAATCAACAATAGTTCAATGGGAAAGAAAATTAAATTTCAATCAAGAATTTCAAAAACATCTGCTGGGAAAGGAATATCGGCCCCTGAAATTTTGCGGCCCGGTGCGACCGCATCCCCCCCCCTTCCCCCTCCCCCAGCACGTTCGACCCTTCATATGGCTCCAAGTTGAGAAACACTGATTTAGAGCAATGATGACATTGCCACCCGCTCGTAGAGCAGGCAGAAATAATTTTTCCTAATTTCTTTTCAGCGGCGTCGGATCCCGGGGGGGGGGGGGGTGCTCAATTTGTAGAACGGGTCCGAGCACCCTAGAATTGACTGATTCAGAATTCAATATTTCCTACATGAAACTCAAGACCAGCACTCGCAGGTTTGAAACACTTCCGACATCCCTGTTTCTTTCGGTCTGTAATAAATAATAATCATTTTACCTTTCACCTATTATTCGCCCCCTTCCCCTTCTACAGCGGCCGCCCCCCGGGCTGATATTTCATATGGTAAAAATACGGGCTAACATCGCGCCAAGAAACATGCCAACATCAACGCCAGCTTCGATCGCTGTTTTCAAAATGAAGCCAAACTTCTTTTTTTATAAAGGATTCTCTGAAAGAAATGGCTTACCCGTAGTATACGTTGCTGGATGATCTTTCGACAATAATTACGGGAACGGATTACAATGATCAGGAATTCAATTAGAACCACGGACAGCCAATGAGATAAACCACATAATAACCACCAACTTATTCAAATGTGCCCTCGGCCACAGACGCCGGTTAATAATAATAAACATAATACACATCTGAAAAAGATAAACATTCCCTTTCTTTTTAATTTTTTTATTTTCTGTTTGCGAGCGCCATCTTTCGGCAAAACTGGCCTCTTCAACGTAGTTATCAGTAGCATGGGTGACCATACGTCCCGTATATTCCGCGACGGTCCTGCCTTTTCTTCTTTTTTTTCCCGGACCTGCCCGACTTCTTTTACAGAAATTGTAGGATTTTTCCCGTTTTTTAGTTGGAGTTTTCCTTAATTTGCTGTTTGAATCAGAAACATCGACGCAGGTAATTTTCTAACACTGAGTAACTATGAATTGACTAGTTTACATTGTTTGTTACCTCGGCTAACGGACACTTTCGTTGAGTGCACGTTCTGATATTAAACAGCCGCACCGTGAGCCGAATTTTCGCGAAAATCATCAGAATTGCGTTCACCCGAGCCTGTGTTTGTCGAGTGGTCATTGTGACGAATTCGCATCGCGAGGACCCGGGTTCGAACGCCACAGTGGTGGTCGGCTGAAGTTGGTTTTCTGTGGCTCCCGACTTCGAGGCGCGAATCTCGTAAACATCACTGAAGAAGTTATTTCACCTGTAGCCATTGGATATAGCAGACCGACGTATGCGATATCCTCCCCCCCCCCACTTTTTGCAGTATATCCAATGACCAGGGCCGCAACTGGAGGGGGGGGGGCAGTAGCACAACGATATAGTACAATATCTGGACCATATCGTTATATATCGAAATGTCAGAGGAATATCAGATGTCATAATTATGATATAGAACGATCTCGTCTTATATGGTGCAAATTATTTATGATGTTAATCGATCAAGTCTTTAATTTTTCAGTCGAATATGTATTTGATTCCATGTGAATAATCTCTACTTTTGAAGGACAACAACTTGGGACAATAAATTATTTTAATATAGTTTGAAAAACATAGATCTATATCGTGCACCTGACAAAGATCTATATCAGATTCTCGATATAGACCTGATATAGATCTATCAAAGAAGACATAGCTCTATATCCTGAACATGACATACATCTATATCGTGAACCTGACAAAGGTATATATCAGATACACAATATCCTGATATATCACCATATTGTGTGCCTTTAAATAGAAATATAGCCTTCAAATGAAAATTTGGAGAAAATTTAAAGTCGAGCGTACAATTTTTTTGTTTGAATGGAAATTAAAAACGTTTGAATGAATAATTTTTCATATGAAATTTTGATTTTAATAGGATTAATTATGTTGATATATCGAAATCATTTCGTCAGTTATAATTGAATCCTTACTGTGTATGTTTTACATCGTAGATGTTGGTATTTTAGGAGGAGCGAGAACTTATCCACCGTAACTTTAATTGCCACTTCATAATTGCACATATTTTTTTAATTTAGAAAAATTGCTCTTGTTTTTGTTGTATGTGTGTTTTTCTTAAAATTATTTATTTTTTCCCTTTGATGTTTTCATTTTCTACAATATTTTGAGAATTTTAACTCTTTAGTGTTGCATATTTTTTATTCTGTATTTTTTGTTTTATTAGCATATAAATTAATAATTTTAAATAAATAATATACTACACAATACATTAATTTGTTTCTTGTGTTATATATAATTTCCTTAATTTTAATATAATTTTTCAATTATCTGCCTCAAAATGATAAATATGTCTCACAATTTCTATTTTGTAATTTTTGTGCATACATGAAAATGAATAAATTTGATTGAAAATACAAGTAGAAAAAAGATTACTTGTAAATTAATGTTATAATAACAACCAATAACCAGTGTTGTAATGGTGGGTTGGTAAGATGCGGAGTTAGAGATGGGACGAGTTCAGGGTACATGGGTTCAAACTCACCCACCTCGAGATAGTTACACTTTTTTATTTTTATTTCTTCCGAAAGGGCGCTATCTATCGTCCAAAATTTGAAGTATTTGAATATATCACATTCACGATATAGATCTATTTATCTCCGACTATGCCATTTTTAGCCAGAACGATATCGTGGATCCGATATAGATCTATATTGGAAACTGAAATTTTACGATATAGATCTATATCTTTGTGCTACTTGGGGGGGGGGGGAGGGGGGAGAGCAGGTGGACCTGTCCTCCGGGCGCTGGATGGGATGAGAATGGGTGATGAAATCACGCTTTAACTGCTTCGTCTACATGCAAAGGGCGCCAAAATTCCGGCTTGACTCAGGTAACAAAGTATCTAGTTGCGGCCCAGCCAATGACTATAGGTGAAATAACTTCTTTCTGTCGAACCGATCACAACTCAGGTCTATCGTCATCTATGGGAAATACTATCTAGTGCAGGGTTTTCTAACATGAAAGCTCGTGCGGAACCCTTAAAAAAATTTAAAAGTTTCTTCAATATACAGGGTTTCCTAAAAGTCTGCATTCACTCTGCGGAACAAGAATCCTCACTTGTAGTAGATAAAAGTGTCAAAAAATATATTTGTGTGCTACACATAGTGTGACCATATGACCCATATTTTACGGAACAATAATTTTTTCATAATATTCGGCTGTTTCGTTTTAATAAAAATGTTTTTGTCAAGCTCGTTAAACAAAACCCACTTTGAAATTTTTAAATTGTGGATTCGTTATTTTAACATCAATGAAAATATCCGTTTTTTTTCCAGTTTTTTTTTCATTTGGTCATCCTGGTTATAGCTTCAGGATAACTAAAAACACGCTCATTTAATTATTTTTTCCCCCTCCACTAGCTTTATTTTCTGCACAACAGGACTAATTAGACCGTTACTTTTGCAGTTCACAGCTGATTCCGAACGGCTTTTTCTTGTATGTTTCTCACCGAGAGGTTCGTTTGGTGTGCAGACTTTCTTCATTAGCAATAGTGCTGATTGATCATCATGCGCTGTTTTTGCAATTGTTCCTTGTATCAGAAAAGGAACTGGCAAGAACAAAACAGGGTATTGAACATACGACGTCTCTGAGCATCTTGTGGCAGAGAATTCGCGAGTATCTTATCGGCCTGGGCTACCACATTCCACTGCTATGTAAGTACACTGAAGAGCCAAAAAAACTGGTATACCTGCCTAACATCGTGTAGGGCCCCTGCGAGCCCGCAGAAGTACCGCAACACGACGTGGCATGGACTCGACTAATGTCTGAAGTAGTGCTGGAGGTAATTGACACCATGAATCCTGCAGGGCTGTCCATAAATCCGCAAACTGGTACGCATGCCTGTACCAGTTTTTTTGGCTCTTCAGTTTAGTATTCCACAAATACTCCCACGGTTTTTTAATCATGACGACTGATACCCAAGTATCGCTGATTTTTCACTTAAGTACTCACATTGAAATTCACGAAATGCAAGAAGCTGTCCAAAGAACAAGAAAATATGACAATAATTTTAAAAAAATGATTGATGAAATCTGGGCCGGAACTAAAGGGTTGGGTGCGAAGGAGCAACTGCCCCAATTTTAGGGAGGTGGCAAATATCACGAAAGAACAAAAATACCGTTATAAAATCATCGGAATTTGGCGTATAGGGGGGGGGGGGAGGCAAAATTATGTTTGTCCCTCCTCACAAAAATCTTAGTTACGACCCTGGATGAAATGGTCTTTAACGGTATATAAATAATATTAATGACAAAATACAGAACAAGGGAAAAAATTACTACTCACTGGGGTACTTGGTCAGCCGCGTTGAGTGTGAATTTTGGCATACACCAAAATTACCCATGCGAAATGCAGAACGAGTGATCAAAAGGAAGAGAAAGAGTGAATTCTTCCCCCCCCCCCGGTCCAGTCTACCGGACCAGCTACAGTGAATATGAAGAAAAACTATTTATTCTTACGCTTCTGCAGAGTAAAACAAGACGAGGTGAGACACTTCATGCAAATAAGAACACAGCAAAAACTACACCAAAATCTCTAAATCATTTCTCCTCTGATGAAAGAAATCACAAATTCTGATATCGTGGTCTCAGGGGAGCGAAAAATTCCAACTTCAGCAAAAACATAAGTAAAAGGACGGTCAGTTTTGAGCGATTCGCTATGTAGGTTTTTTTTATTCCAGTATGATAAATGTTTGTTCGTCACGTGATGTTATATGACCAGCACTGATTGGACATTGAGAGCGATTATGTGTTAGGGGCCGTTCAAGTATTACGTAAGCAAATTTTTAGCCATTTTTGACCCCCCTTTGTCAGCAAAACTCTGACCTCCTCCCCCCCCCCCCCCCTTGTCAGCAAAATTTCGTCATCAGCTTAGCCCCTCTGAATCCTAACGCAAATTGGTGGGATCAGAGACGTACACAGGGTAGGGGCATAGGAAGGCTTGTGCTCCCCCCCCACCAACGGTCAAAATTTTTTTTTAATGCGAAAACTATTTTTTTAATTAAAATTTCGGAAGAAAATACCTTTATATGTGTTATTATAATCAATTTCTGTTAATTTCAATGTTATTTGGAGGCTATGAACTCAAAATTTATCTTGCGTGAGATGCATCCCCCTACGTCTCTTCTTCTTTTTCTGTTCCTCCGGGGCCCCCCAAAAAGAATTCACTCCCCCGCAGTCTTTTTTCTCGATCAGTTCTTTCCTGTAAGACCCCTAGGCCTGACACCTCCCCTCCAGATTACAATTACTGGACAATTGTCCATAATTCGTAAACTCATTCACCAAAATAACCAAGGTTCATTCATTATGTTACTCTGAGCCATGATCGGAATTTAAAAAAAACAAAAATGCACTATATGCAGATAATACATAATACGCAGATAGCATATAAATGCTTCAAATGCCAACATAAATACATGAAATGCAAATGACTCAGAAATACATGAAATGCAAATGACTCAGAAATACACGAAATGCAAATGACTCAGAAATACATGAAATGCAAATGACTCAGAAATACACGAAATGCCAATGACACAGAAATACATGAAATGCAAATGACACAGAAATACATGAAATGCAAATGATACAGAAATACACGAAATGCAAATGACACAGAAATACACGAAATGCAAATGATACAGAAATACACGAAATGCAAATGACACAGAAATACACGAAATGCAAATGACACAGAAATACACGAAATGCAAATGACACAGAAATACACGAAATGCAAATGATACAGAAATACACGAAATGCAAATGATACAGAAATACACGAAATGCAAATGATACAGAAATACACGAAATGCAAATGACACAGAAATACACGAAATGCAAATGACACAGAAATACACGAAATGCAAATGACACAGAAATACACGAAATGCAAATGACACAGAAATACACGAAATGCAAATGACACAGAAATACACGAAATGCAAATGACACAGAAATACACGAAATGCAAATGACACAGAAATACACGAAATGCAAATGACACAGAAATACACGAAATGCAAATGATACAGAAATACACGAAATGCAAATGACACAGAAATACACGAAATGCAAATGACACAGAAATACACGAAATGCAAATGACACAGAAATACACGAAATGCAAATGACACAGAAATACACGAAATGCAAATGACACAGAAATACACGAAATGCAAATGACACAGAAATACACGAAATGCAAATGACACAGAAATACATGAAATGCAAATGACACAGAAATACAGGAAATGCAAATGATACAGAAATACAGGAAATGCAAATGACACAGAAATACACGAAATGCAAATGACACAGAAATACACGAAATGCAAATGACACAGAAATACAGGAAATGCAAATGACACAGAAATACATGAAATGCAAATGACACAGAAATACACGAAATGCAAATGACACAGAAATACACGAAATGCAAATGACACAGAAATACACGAAATGCAAATGACACAGAAATACACGAAATGCAAATGACACAGAAATACATGAAATGCAAATGACACAGAAATACACGAAATGCAAATGACACAGAAATACACGAAATGCAAATGACACAGAAATACATGAAATGCAAATGACACAGAAATACACGAAATGCAAATGACACAGAAATACATGAAATGCAAATGACACAGAAATACATGAAATGCAAATGATACAGAAATACACGAAATGCAAATGACACAGAAATACACGAAATGCAAATGACACAGAAATACATGAAATGCAAATGATACAGAAATACACGAAATGCAAATGATACAGAAATACACGAAATGCAAATGACACAGAAATACACGAAATGCAAATGACACAGAAATACATGAAATGCAAATGACACAGAAATACATGAAATGCAAATGATACAGAAATACACGAAATGCAAATGACACAGAAATACATGAAATGCAAATGACACAGAAATACACGAAATGCAAATGACACAGAAATACATGAAATGCAAATGACACAGAAATACACGAAATGCAAATGACACAGAAATACATGAAATGCAAATGACACAGAAATACATGAAATGCAAATGATACAGAAATACACGAAATGCAAATGACACAGAAATACACGAAATGCAAATGACACAGAAATACATGAAATGCAAATGATACAGAAATACACGAAATGCAAATGACACAGAAATACACGAAATGCAAATGACACAGAAATACATGAAATGCAAATGACACAGAAATACATGAAATGCAAATGATACAGAAATACACGAAATGCAAATGACACAGAAATACACGAAATGCAAATGACACAGAAATACATGAAATGCAAATGATACAGAAATACACGAAATGCAAATGACACAGAAATACACGAAATGCAAATGACACAGAAATACATGAAATGCAAATGATACAGAAATACATGAAATGCAAATGATACAGAAATACACGAAATGCAAATGACACAGAAATACACGAAATGCAAATGACACAGAAATACACGAAATGCAAATGACACAGAAATACATGAAATGCAAATGACACAGAAATACACGAAATGCAAATGACACAGAAATACATGAAATGCAAATGACACAGAAATACATGAAATGCAAATGATACAGAAATACACGAAATGCAAATGACACAGAAATACACGAAATGCAAATGACACAGAAATACATGAAATGCAAATGATACAGAAATACACGAAATGCAAATGATACAGAAATACACGAAATGCAAATGACACAGAAATACACGAAATGCAAATGACACAGAAATACATGAAATGCAAATGACACAGAAATACATGAAATGCAAATGATACAGAAATACACGAAATGCAAATGACACAGAAATACATGAAATGCAAATGACACAGAAATACACGAAATGCAAATGACACAGAAATACATGAAATGCAAATGACACAGAAATACACGAAATGCAAATGACACAGAAATACATGAAATGCAAATGACACAGAAATACATGAAATGCAAATGATACAGAAATACACGAAATGCAAATGACACAGAAATACACGAAATGCAAATGACACAGAAATACATGAAATGCAAATGATACAGAAATACACGAAATGCAAATGACACAGAAATACACGAAATGCAAATGACACAGAAATACATGAAATGCAAATGACACAGAAATACATGAAATGCAAATGATACAGAAATACACGAAATGCAAATGACACAGAAATACACGAAATGCAAATGACACAGAAATACATGAAATGCAACTAACACACAGCACAACGTACATCTTTTTTTTTTCTTCGCTTGATATACAATTCAAATCTTTTTTTTTTTTCCACATCCACACTTATTCAATCACATATAAGGTGGATCATACTGGTAAATATTATTTGCTATGACATATTTCTCCTTTTCGTACAACATCATTAGTAGAGCCTGGATAGAGCATCCGCATCTGTATTTTGGCTTCCGGCTTTGTCACTTATAGATAGTTGAAACTTTGAAAGAGCCATAGCCCATCTCTGCAGCTTTGCATTTCTGGGCACCCCTTCGCATAGAAATTTGAGCGGATTGTGCTCCGTGTACAGGTGGGTCATCCTACCTAAAATCCAGTGCTCAAATTTTCCTAAAAGCCCAAACGACCGCATAAGCCTCTCGTTTTATTGTACTCCATTTGCTCTGAGTGGGAGTCAGTTTCTGGCTCACGAAGGTGATCGGTCTGACTTTGCCATCGACACCTCGCTGCGCTAAACAAGCACCAACTCCTGATGTGATTCTGATGCGTCGGTATGGATTTCGAATGGTTTCTCTAAGTCGGGCGTGAATAAAGAAACCACACTGCACAATGCTCCTTTTAGTTTCTGAAAAGCGGTGTCTGCCTCTTCCGTCCACGGAACATCATTCGGTATTGACTTCTTCGTTAGATCGGTCAATAGTTTAGCCACGATCGAGTAATATTTCATATATTCCCGGTAATAGTTAAACAGTCCTAACACTGACCTCAGCATCTTTTTCGTCTTGGGAACCTTCAGCATTTTTATAGTTTCCAACTTCGCCGGATCAGGACCATGTTTTCCTGAACCAATGACGTGTCCCAGGTACTTCACTTCCGATTTTCCAAATGTACATTTCTCCAGATTGGCCGAGAAGTTCAAAGATTTTAATGTGCTCAGCACTGCTTCCAAGTGAGTCATATGCTCTTCCCAACTACCTGAATAAATAACAATATCATCTATGAAACTCTCTGCTTACCCACTATGTATTCTCAAAGCCTGGTTCATCGTCCTTTGGAACGTTGCCACAGCCCTCGATAAACCAAATGGCATCACCTTCCACTGATACTGGCCTCTTGGTGATACGAAACTTGTCAACTCTCCACAACACTTATCAAAAGGAATTTCCCAATATCCTTTTAAAATATCTAGTGTAGTCAAATAACGTGCCGCTCCTGCTTTGTACCTCAATTCTTCGGAACTCTGCATTGGAAATGGGACCACCTTACTAGCTGCGTTAAGTGCCCGATAGTCACAACAAAGTCTTACCGTACCATCTTTCTTGGCCACACACACACACAATAGGGTACACGATCTCAGCTCTAGATGGTTCAATTAGACCCCTATCCAACAACTCTCCAATTTGGTGCTGTACTTGAGGTTTCAGTGCTTCCGGAACTCTGTAGATGTGGGGCTGTTTCCTTGTTATTCCCGGTTTCAGCTGGATTAAGTGAGGCCCGACTCTGGCACGTTTTATTTCCCCTTCAAACACTGTTTGAAACTTCCCGATAATTTGTTTCAGATCCCTGACCTGTTTTTCATCCAAATGGCTTAATTTTTCTTTTCCGTTAGATTTTTCTAACAAACCGTCTAATTTCCGATGCTCCACGGGGACATGCCGAATTTCGCCAAAGTCATCGTCTTCCTCATAGATTAATCCCACCGCCCGTATCGGCTGTATGTATTTGCGTAATTTGTTCTGGTGTAAATTCCGTACGTTTTCGTCGGGCAACCTAACAAAATATGAATGGGGACCCCTGATGTCTACGATCTCTCCTGGGTCACTTCATTTCGAACAAAGCTTGTTTGTTGAATCTGGGATAAGGACTACCACCTCATCACCCACTTCGAATCTTTCATCCTTAGATCGCAAATTATAATTATGTACATACTTTTCTTGTTGTTTATTAACTGTTGCAGACACAAATTTTTCTGCTTCTGCTATATTTTCCCGAAGAGATCGCAAATAATGTAACACTGAACCTCCAATACCCTGTGGTAAAACCTCATCATCTTCCCAACTAGACCTTAGTATGGCATATGACCATGCACAAGCAGAAATGGAGGTACTCCGGTCGTTGAATTGGGAACTTCTCGGTAAGCCCACAGTGAAAACGGTAATTGTTTATCCCATGCTCTACCATGACTATGAATTGCGTGATGTAGCATGTTTTTCATCGTTCCAACGAAACGCTCAACCAGCCCATTCGACTGTGGATATCCCGGAGTAGAGAACTTAGGGCAGCACCCCAGTCTACTAAAAAATTCCTGTGTGAGACTCGCCGAAAAATTTGTAGCATTATCCATCGCTATAATTCTCGGTATTCCAGTCCGCATGAAAACTTCGATAAAAGCGTCGCAAGTAGCCTTAGCAGTTAAAGCTTTAAGTGGTATAGCTTTCGGCCACCTACTGTGTTGGTCCATCATGCACAACACATAAGTATGCCCTCTTGATGACTTAGGCTCTATGGGCCCTAACACATCCGCGTTGACCACCTGAAATGGTAACTCTGGCCTTCCTACAGCTTCGATGGGTGTTCTATCTTTAATCCTCACTCTCCGACGCATCTGACAATCATGACATGACTCACACAATTTTTTAACATCAGCTAACAAGCCATCCCACCAAAACGACAAGGCAACCCTGTCTCTGGTCTTCCTATAACCCAGATGACCCCACCCCCCGAAATTTCATGAGCCAATTTGAGAATTTCCTTTCTCCGGGGTTTCGGAATCACCAACTGACTATATTTCTGGCCAGCTACGGACCCTGTATGATACAATATATCAATCTGCAAATAATATCCGTTTTTTCCCCCGCCTGGCTTCCTCAAACGCTCTCTTCAAGGATTCGTATTCTGGTTGTTCTTGCCTAAATTTCTGAGTCTGAGATAACGGGTTATTATTACCTCCTTCTCTCTCCCGGTGTACCTCAACACTTTCGCTTACCACTGGACACACAGGAACTACCAGCCCGTCATCAGCACCTTTCCTCGTAACCTCCGCTGATTCCGCCGTGACCTCACCTCCTTCCCGCTCCTCCAGTTCTCTAATTTCTTCAATTACCCCATGACCAATACTTGGTCTGAAGAAATCATTCTCTTCTCCAAGGTACTTTATTTTTTGATCCTTTAACAATCTATACACCTCTGGTGTTATCATTGCCATTTCATTCAGATTTTCAGCCACTGCTACGTGAACATTCACAAAGGGTCTTATTTCCCCCTCCTCCGTCCACAAACTTAAGGGCAATGTTACTAATTTAGATTCTACTTGTGGTCCAAAAGCAGGTCTCAACATAACCTTACCAGCTGATTCGAAATACTCCTTGGGAACCAAGCATTGTCGTAACACTGAGATTTCGGCACCACTATCCACAATGCCCTGAAACTTTACCGGACCGATTGCCAACTCAATCTTTGGTAAACCCTCATCCGTTCCTCTGTCTACTATCTCGTCCATCATTTCCATGGTGCTTTTCACTAGAGCGCATGCTTTGTCCCTCTCTTCATTGCTCTTGACTACAGATTTTGCGATTGTGTTTATTCTTGGGCAAAACTTCCGAATATTGCATTTGAAACATTTAACAACCCTACCCTGTAGCGTTTTAATGGATGAACCATGCAAATCAATCTTCCCAGACCTAGCGTCAGAACTTCCTAGTCTACCTTTCATATAATTCGAATATGAGGTTTTGCCTGCTAATACAAAATTGTCCAGTTCTTTAGCTAACTCATCGCTCGACAACCAAGTTTCGGTTTCTTTAAAATAGATATGAGACTTGACATCCCTTGGCAGATTATCCTTAACTCTATCTACTACCAACAGGTCCCTCAACATTTCTAAAGTATCCACTTGTCTAGATTCCAAATACAGTTCCCACGCATGTCCCAACCTATTCACATACTGGGTATACGACTCATTAACCCTTTTTTCACATTTTTCCAGGTTCTGTTTATGTTGTAGGGAGGTGATTTGGTGTTCCTTGAGCACACAGTCTTTAATTTTAGTATAGTTATCCAACTCATCACCAGTCAACATAGTGCTCAATCCCCTTTATCCTTCCCTTTAGAGTGTACAACATAATCTTACCCTGATAAGATTCCGGGACTTCATACAATTTGAACATGGTCTCTACTTGGTGAAAGAAAAATGGCCATTCCTCAGATCGCTCTGGTGGCTCCGGTAGGACTCCCTTGATAACCTTAAACAAATCCATAAAGTTATTGCCAGCCCTATTCACACCGTTACCAGACGCTGAAACCAAATTTTCTTCCCCTCTTTGAGCACCATTCTGATTTTCCAGTTGTCTTAATCTCATCGCATTTTCTTGCCTTTTCAACTCAAACTCTCGTTCTTCTCTTTTCAATTTTTCCTCACTTTCCCGCTTTTGCAACTCATACTCCCGTTTTTCTTTTCCTAGCCTTTCATCGACTATCGCCTTCGCTAACTCTCTCACCGCCTCTTCGTCAAATTTGTCAGACCTCAATATCATTTCTTTAATATCATACACCCATGGCTCCCACATCCTGTAGCGGGGCCCCTTGGTCAGGCTTTTAACGGGCCCCTTCTGTAGCTAATTTATAGCGTGAAAAAGCAAAAAAAAAATGATAATCGTTCCGGGCCCCAGGGCTAGAGCCCTGTCAGCCCCCCTATGTGGGGGCCATGCATACACCTTTGTATTTGGTGGTACCTCCACTCCTATCTCTTCCGCCAAAACAAGTAAATCTTCCTTCCTTGCCTTACCGAAACAAGCCATGATTTATTTTTTTCCCTTTTTATCTTCTTATAATTATGCAATAATAATAACTATGCATACATAATTCATACAAAAAAAAATTCACCTATATATAATATATACGCATACGTAAAACTTCTATTACTAATGAATACACTACAAATGGCTCAGAGAACACAAGTATAGGGATTCACTCACCCTGTGTATGAATGACCTTCGCTAGATATTGATCACAAGACCTTGTTCTTTTCCTCGAGATTCGACGTAGAGAGTTATATTGCCTCGTTGGCGGACGTTTAATCACTAATCACATCACCGACGATTGCTGATCCTCCACCATCCCGTTGATACAAGCACACTGGTCGGATATCACAATCGACAATCGCTGACTATCCATAGTTATTTCGCGATGTTGAATCACTGATCGCATCACCACAGACGATCGCTGACCATCCCGTTGACGAAACCGCACTCGTCGCGCATCAAACAACCATCAAGCCTAGCGCGTCTTTCTCCCTGGAAATGGAAGCCATGACACCGGAAATTCGCTACGAAAATACAGCGTTCTCACGGAAAGTTTATGCTAAATTGGTTCGAATCCATTGCGACTGCGACACTACGAGAACTCCTTTCTCCATCAACTATATCACTCAAGTTATCCGTGGCACATTCTCAGATTATTTAAGTGATCCACGGCATATAATTACGGATCACTTGAGTGAAGCGTGGCACAGTTCCAGAGCACTTAAGCGGCCCGGACACGTTTCCAGATCAATTGGATTCACGAAACATTTAGAGATCACAAAAGTGGCTCTGTAGGGCACTATCAATAGCGGGGGAATGTTACTTCAAGTGCCCGCAAACTATCGAAAGGTTTTTCTCGTTTTTGGCGCACCGAGTAAGATGCCATTAAGAATATTTCATATTTTTATAAAGGGTGGTTGATGACGGAAGCATCATCCAAACCCCTCTCCCCCTTGTCATCAAATCGGAAACCCCCTCCCATCGATGCTGATGTAATACTTGAATGTACTGAGGTGCAGAATCTTGAAATTCTCGGTGAACTCACCCACATACAATGACGGTTACTCGTGGGAAATTTCCCTTGCGCTTTTCGTTCAACATTAAACAAAGGAATGATTGGAAGAAAAAAATGTGGTTCAATGTCATGCCTTTTCCCGAGTTCTTCCAATGGGTGGCGGTTTTTCTCATGTGGTTCAAATGACCGGAGTCCCCTTACGAGGTCGGGAGCAAAAAAGGAGACAACAGTACTTACGTAAGTCTCAAAAACATCAATTACTCTACGTTTTCACTTCAACTCAAACTCCAAATACAAATTATCATTACTACACATTGAATCGATGTAATTGTAGATTACAAAAATGTGTGGCTATAATACTTATTCATTGCATATTGTCACCTCAAAAGCCCTAAACTTCAATGGTCAACTGATTGACTGATTGTTGACAGAGATACGATATCGGGGCAGCAACTAGAGGGTTTTAGTCAGCCGTGTCAAGCACGCATCTTGCCGCCCCCTTTTAATGTTAAAGGAGAGGTTAAAGTGTGAAATTTGCGCCCCTTCCCGCTCCCGGGGTCCAGGTCACCAGACCCCCCCCCCCTTCCTAGTTGGAACCCTCAGGTTTCTCCTTAGTTATGGCCCTGCCCAGAATAGTTTAAAAAAACACCTCTTCAGATCACCAAACAGGCAATCAGGCAATGTCGACAGCTTGCCGTGAACCCCCCCCCCCTCCTCCTTTGTCGCATCTCTCAGGGGGTACCACAAAGTACCCCCTGAGAGCTGCGACACGTGGTTTGGGAATAACTGATGTCCAGTATTTAGGTTCTTTTCTTTTAGACAACTTTTAAAGAGCTGGGCCCGATGCATTATCTGCTTTGCTTAGATATGGAAAACAAAAAAGGAAAACTTTTTTTTAAAAAGTTAAAAGTTACGTTTATTTCTTTCAAATCTTTAGGAGAACAATAAAAGGAGACTCAAAATTTAAGCAACGGTGATGTGAATTACGGTTATTTAAGTATAATTTGTAATATGAATTTTAAAAATTTAATGTTGTTTGTAATTTTCCTCAAAAAGGGTTATTATACACAACAAACGAAATGCAATTAAAGCCATTGCATTTTTGTGATATTATCTTTGAGGTCTATGGAGGAGAAGGCATTTTCAGAGAAGTTTCAGTTCTACGATTTCCGCCCATCATAAAATCCGCATGTAGATCTTGAGTTTCGGGAATACCGATTCCCATGAAGACTTCTCGACTCTGTTGTTGTCTGAGGAGCTTGTGCGTGAGAATAGGAAGAGAGAAAGAAAGGAGCCAACACGAATATTGTTTGTCTCCTACAGGTAAAATTATCCCAGATTTTTTTACAGTACACGTTCTGGACGAAAATCAATATCAAAAATTGAGTCAGGTGAAATAGTAACAAGGAAATTTTTGAAGCTATCGGGGTTCCGGGATTTTTGGGGTTCCGTCACTTTTGATTCCGCGGAACCCCAAAAATGCTCTAGGGTTCCGTGGAACACCAGTTGGACAGGTCAATGCTGTCTAGGTTTGAAAGTGTTTTGAAAATTCGCATACCTTCATGCACTCTAGGTCAATGTTTTGGTCATTCATGTGTCTACGCTCATTCTAGGTCAATGTTTTGGTCATTCACGTGTCTGCGCTCATTCTAGGTCAATGTTTTGGTCATTCGTATGCCTGCACGCACTCTAGGTCAATGTTTTTGCCATTCATGTGCCTGCGCGCATTCTAGGTCAATGTTTTGGTCATTCACGTGTCTGCGCTCATTCTAGGTCAATGTTTTGGTCATTCATGTGCCTGCGTGCATTCTAGGTCAATGTTTTGGTCATTCGTATGCCTGCACGCACTCTAGGTCAATGTTTTTGTCATTCATGTGCCTGCGTGCATTCTAGGTCAATGTTTTGGTCATTCACGTGTCTGCGCTCATTCTAGGTCAATGTTTTGGTCATTCACGTGTCTGCGCTCATTCTAGGTCAATGTTTTGGTCATTCGTATGCCTGCACGCACTCTAGGTCAATGTTTTTGCCATTCATGTGCCTGCGCGCATTCTAGGTCAATGTTTTGGTCATTCACGTGTCTGCGCTCATTCTAGGTCAATGTTTTGGTCATTCACGTGTCTGCGCTCATTCTAGGTCAATGTTTTGGTCATTCGTATGCCTGCACGCACTCTAGGTCAATGTTTTTGCCATTCATGTGCCTGCGCGCATTCTAGGTCAATGTTTTGGTCATTCACGTGTCTGCGCTCATTCTAGGTCAATGTTTTGGTCATTCATGTGCCTGCGTGCATTCTAGGTCAATGTTTTGGTCATTCGTATGCCTGCACGCACTCTAGGTCAATGTTTTTGTCATTCATGTGCCTGCGTGCATTCTAGGTCAATGTTTTGGTCATTCGCATGCCTGCACGCATTCTAGGTCAATGACGTGCTTTCAAACTCTCTAGGTCACTCATTTGCTTACTCACATACTTGCAAACTCTCTGCTGGGTCACTTTTTTTAGTCACTCACTGACCCAGCTGTCTTGGCAGAGGCGGATTTATTGAGAGTTATGCAAATTTTACCGCCCTTCTCTCATTCAACTAATTTTCTTGGCCACTTATTCCTCAAATTTTCTGTACCTCTGCTTGCCGCCCTAGGCTATAGCTCGTTAAGTCCCCCTCCCCCCCCCCCAAATACTCCATTGATGCTCACTCTAGGAGGAGCATCAAATCCGCTCATAAAATCTTTCTGTTCCTTCATCAATAGCACCAAAAATAGGTCCCGCACGGGCAGAGCCGTCTTAAGAGCATCATGGGCTCCCGGGCCAAATGGTTTTTCTGAGGCCCTACCTTGTAAATTCTAAAAGAATTAAACCGGATTTCATTTTTGTGAGGCCCCTCTTCTCTTGAGGCCCCCGGGCCGTGCCCGGGTGGGCCCATGCGTTGAGACGGCGCTGCGCACGGGTGGAGATTTTGTCTCGAGCCGCCCCGAGTATAACGTGTATGTGTGTGTGGACTGAAAAATTCTAAAATGCCTCACATACACAACTGAACACGTTTCCCGAGTTTCATGAACCTACGTTCTTGATGCCCAGAATGAAGCAGGTGCTTAAGGTCAAAGCCTCATAGATACTGCCTAGGAGACTCATAGTCTCTATCTAGGAGGCTTTGGTTAGGTGCGGCCAGGGCCGCAACTAGATGTTTGGTCACCCGGGGCAAGTGAGCATTTTGGCGCCGCCCCCTTATAATGTTGAAGGAGAGGTTTGAGAATAGAATTTGCGCGCCCTCTGGTCCAGCGCCCGGGGCACGAGACCTGCCTGCTCCCCCCCCCCCCTTGTTGCGGCTACACCAGCCCCCTACAAAGGAAATTAATTTTTACCTCCTTTTTTTTCGTTTCAAGAAACTAACTTCTTTTTCCCTTTAAAGTCAACTTGGAAGAAGGGCCGGATCAGACGTGGAACAGGAGGAGGGCGATGGGGACGACCACCCTCGGGCCCCCCCCCCCCGAGAGCCCGATAATATAGGAGAATCAATTTGTCCCGTTTTTTAAGATACACTAGTGACTAGAAATAAACAATAAATATCTCCCTTTCAACACATCACCCTGGATCCACGTCTTGGGGAGGTGCCGACTGCTGGTTTTGTATAGGGTGCCACGTGGTCTAAGACCGGTCCTGCGGCCCGGTGGTTGGCTGAAGTTTGTTTTCTGTGGTTCCCAACTTCGAGGCGGGAATGCGAGCCGATCTTCCCGTTAAAAAATCTCGCCACAGAGAGCAACAGGCCTATAACAATACAATTATTCAATCATTACACTTCACTCATAGTTAGAAAACCTGGTGGCAGATAGCAGCACTACACATAACAAGCATTACACAGAAACAAACTTCACGTCAGGTTTCACTACATGTACATGCTCATTCCAACATGTACCAATTCGTTAGAGGTTCCACAGAGGGATATGGACGAGGTGCATGTCTGGTTCCGCAGCGGCCCGGGGGGCCTAACAGAAATGAGATTTCGTTGAAATTTTCGCGACTAAGCACTTATATTGCCTAAGTACGGGCTAAGAAAAATCGCTGGCCCGGGGGCCCATGATGCTTTTAAGACGGCACTGCGGCCTTGTGCGGCTAGACCCTTTTCACCTGATTAAGTACGGCCCAGGGTATAGGCAGTGCTCGCGACTGCACTTGAGAAAGGTTGAAGACCCCAGTCGTTCTCAACCTTTAGCTCATGTAGCTCCTTGTGGCAATGGGATATTCTGGGAGGAGGGGGCACGGTCGAAGATCAGTTGAAAGGGGAGCCATGAGAGGTAGTTACTGGGCCACTTTCCATCTTCCTAAGTCCGGCACTGGGGCCACGAGAAGAAATTACGATGCAAAGTAGGGGAAGAGGCATAGGCTAAGAAAGGTCAAGAAACACTGATGTGGACCTCAAAGGAGGCCAACGCAGGTAAATGCACAAGAAATCCGTTAAATCTTGATTGAAGCATTTAATTCCGTCGACAGATGGCGTTCCATCCGGTTTAGAGGCAAAAAAAAAAACGTGAAAAATAAAAATAATAGAAAAAGAGGACTTTTATTATTTTTTAAAGAATCTGGTTGGTGGGGAAGAGGAGAAGAGCGATGACGTCACGAGTCACGTGACCAACCGAGGAGAGAGAAAGAAGCAGAAGACAAAAAAGAAAAGAAAGGAATAAAAAAACCTGCCGAGAGGCTTTCTTTGCTTTGTTGTTTACATTGTGAGATATCGGCGTCGTTGAATTCGGCCATTTCTGATTGAATTCATCACCTCCAATTCCGTTGCGAAAACTCCAGCGTATCGCGTAGGATCCAGGGGATCCGATTGAATTCATCATCGCCGCCGATTGATCGTCGTGTGCTTTGTTAGCCGCACGCAGGAACAAGATCCAACACTCACCACGGTACGGGTAAGCAAGCCATTTTTGTTAAGGGTCGTTATAAAACTACCGTCTTGTTTGGCTTCATCATCGTCATCGCAGGCCGGCTGTGTGCTGTATAAGCATCCGTGAACGCTGGCGTCGGTTTTTGGCGGTTTTTTTTTGTTGGCGTCTTATTGACGATCGATAAAAATATTTGTTGTTTATAAAACTGCTATTTCATAATTGTTATTGTCTTCGGCACCGTAAACACACACACACACATTAAGTTTGTTTCATAACGGCACCGTGCTTTGGACCGCATTTGTGGCAATTAACGCTTCTCTTCCCTTTTGTTGATTCCGGGATTCCTAATGATCCGATCCCAGGATTCTTTTTTTTTTTTTTCTAATAAACAATATAATAAACTTGTAATTATACAGCTGATTTTGCTAATCAGAGACATATTACTGTTTTCAATATAATTTCGCTGCATGGTGTCTCTCATGGCACCTTCGAACTATATCTCGCGGCACACCCCAAAGCCATTTTTCCTCAATGGGCAACATAAACATTTTAAAACAGAATAGCCTTTGAGACAACAAAGAGACACCTAGGGGGCCCCCTCACCACATCCTAGAGCTGTGGAGGAAAGGGGGAGGGGGCTTATTAAGTAATTTTTATGGTCCAAAGAGCACAATAAGAGGGACTCCTCCTGGGTTTCAATAGTGCTATTGATTCCCCCTTTATGGGAAGGTGGTGTGGGGTGGGGGCAGTTACTGATCCTGTTGGTTGTGTTGTGGGTGCATATTTTCATTGTAGCATATTTTGTGTCACCAGGACTATTTAAGGGCATCATGAGTCCCCAGCAGGCCTGTAGTGGGCCTTCTCCGGGGGGGGGGGGGGGGCTCTTGAAATAGTAATTATAATGCAATACATGTAAACTTTTGTGGGGGGGGGCCCCCGGGCTTAAGCTAGATAAAAAAATTTCTCCTTTAGCAAAAATGGGAGAAAAAAGCTTTAGCAAAATGCTAATGATTGATGGTTGGATGTCTACTCGTTTCGTACCTCCTGTACGCATTTCTGCGAAAGTGGCTAATATTGTTTTCGCGTTCTAAGATTTTCTTTCACATTTTGTGTAATAATGCTATACCATAGCTTCAACCCTGAGGTTGCCCCAGCCTAGTTATGCACTGGGCCAATTAATTTTTCTTAGGCTCTGCCTGGAAAACTCAAAAGTTTCATGGCTCTCATTTTTGTGAGGTCCTCGGGGACCTGGGTGGGGGCCCATGTGTTAAGACGGCACAGTGTATCGTACCATTTCATTCATTCGATGAGTACATTGAATTATAAAATTCCCACATGTGAATTTTATCACTTGGTTTATTAAATTTAGGCTATACTTGAAATAAATGAAAATACAGTCAATGTCGCTTATTAGAATGTTATCGCTAGAGCCTGTATTTTATGCACTAAAAAATCTGTGTGAGAATTTTGCATGATAGAAGCGAAACTTCTGGGTTCCACGTGACTAGATTTACAAATTTTCAAAATTTTTTAATTATTATAATTCCAGTATAACCCCCAAAGCAGAATGTGCCGAAATCTGCAACGTATGTCACAGAACAATTAGTGCTACTGCAGAACAATCTGGAAGAATTTTAAAAAAGTGCAGAAAATGCTGTTATGGGGGATTTTTACTGCTTCTGCTGAACCAGACATGCACTTCGTCCATATTCCTCTGCGGAACTTCTAACGAATTGGTACATGTTGGAATGTGTGTTGCGAACCTGACATGAAGTTTGTTTCTTTGTAGTGCTGTCATATCTGCTACCAATTTTTTTTTAACTATGAGTGAAGTGTAGTGATTGAATAATTGCATTGTGTGTACTGATACTCTCTACAACAATACAATCACTACACTTCACCCATAGTTAGAAAAAATTGGTGGCAGATGGCAGCACTACACATAACAAGCATTACACAGAAACAAACTTCACGTCAGGTTCACTACACATGGGGATTTTTACTGCAAAACATCTCCATTCAGCAGAGGACTCGTTGCAGAACAATGCAAAACATTCTGCTTTGGCAGTATTATATAAGTTACATCAAATAAAGTCTAAAAATGCGCTAAAACAGCTCACACGCATCATAAAATAAGCCGACCTCCAGGGCCGGATTAAAACGCTTGAAGGCCCTAAGCACTTGAACAATTTTGGTGCCCCCTTTCACACTTGTAAGTATATTTTACCAAATCTTGAATTTATCAGTTGAAAAAAAGCGTTCAATGAAATTTTATTCTTCAGAAGAGTAAATAATATCTATAAGGCAGAATATGATATGAATATTGCTAAGCGCACACTTCATTTATTTGAAAGGTTCTCCCAGACCCCGCTTTTCCTGGTTATACAAAGCCTTTGATGATATTTTCAAAACCAAATGTTATGTAATACACCTGCTTCTACTTTTAGTAGTGAAGAAGCATCGAGCCACCTCTCTGTCGTTCAACAAATTTTTTGTTTCAGTCACTGACATAATTCCAAAATTGCGTTTCTGTAGCTTTTCGATTAAAATTTTGCTTGATTCAATATTTTTCTTAATGAAGAATTCTACTAAATTTTACATCGTATTTGTTAGAATTGAGAAAGCCAAAGAAATGAAAGTCAATGTTATTATCACTGTTCTTGAATTTGTCAAATACGTGTATAATTACAAATACAACGCCACAACAGGCAAAATGCCGAACGAGGTGGCTGAGAAAAAAATGCCCATAAAAATATGGATGTCATATATTTAAAAAATATAGCAACCCAATTAACAAAAATTATAAACAATAATATGGAAATAATCGAATGGATAGAGCTTCTCGATTTATCCCAACATGTTTATCGTATTTCTTTTTAAACGTGTCAATTGTGTTACCAATTTACTACCTCTGGGGGTAAGCTGTTCCATTTATTGACAACCCTATTAGAGAAAAATTCCCTGCTACACCATAACCATGCATTGTCCCTCACCAATCGATACTGGTGTCCCCTTGTAAAAGCAGTCGATTGGCGGTGTACTAAAAGTTCATGGTCCATCCTATCCATCCCATTGAAAATTTTGAACACTTCGATCATATCTCCTCGACACCTGCGTTCATCCAATGTAAACATATTCAAAAAATGAAGTCTCTCTTCATAACTCACTCCCATGTGCCAATAAGGACACGCGTAGCTCTTCTCTGCACCCCTTCAACCAAGTCTATGTCCCTCTGTAGGTATGGTCTCCAAAACCTTACAACATACTCCAGTCCAGGACGAACTAATCCTCGAAAAAGCGGAAGAATGACTTTAGGAGAACGCGAAGAGACCTTTTTGAAAATGAGACTGAGCATTCTATTCGCCACCGCTGAACAATGTTCAGAAAACCTAAGCCGCTCGTCAATGAGAATTCCCAAATCGGTGACCCTAGTTGCATCATATTGCTATACCCTAGTTGTTGCATATTCCAAGATATTTTATTTTATGGTAAATATACAATACATAATTGTGTACTAAAAAATTAAGTAAACACAAGGTCCATCCAAGTTTCTGCAGACTTTTTGCTCACCCTGTATATATCCTTTTTAGTATAATTCTCAAACCACAGTTTCTGTGTTTCAAACAATGTTTTCATACTAATTTTTTTCTGAAATGATATTAGATATAAATAAATGTGGGAAATTATATTCATATTATAAATTTTTTATGCTTGGCAAAAAAATCGCAGACTCAAAAATTTATTAATTCTTATACTAAAGTTTGTGTTCAAAACTATCTTATTTGCATTTAGAAGCATCAAATGCAAAATAATGCCTCACGTTCATAAATGGGAGAAAAATAAATTTCTGCCACTTGGCACAAACTGTCAAAAATCTATTTTTCCCAGGACGATTTTTACTGCCTATGGCAAAAACTCTGCCTCAAAGTGATGCTGATGATGACGTCTATTCAAAAAGCCTCATTAGTGTATTAATCCCTTTCCAGTGTCACCCGAATCCAGTTCGGGCAACCCACTCACACTAAAATTGGAATACCCGAACTGAGTTAGTTTTCCTTTATCAAATGCTTAATGCAATGTAATTCACTGTTTTTTCAATAGATGGCGATACCTGTTCCACATTTTTTTTTTCTTTTGTAAGTTAGGTGGGATTAGCTATTAAGGCGCTAAAAATGCACAAAATTAAAGAATAAAAAAAATTCGAATTGACACATTTCCCTGAAATATATTTCACTGGTAAGGGGTTAATAGATGCCGCTTGAGAATTTTTCTATGGAATAAAATTTTGTGCAGATCAGAAAATTTAAAATATCAAAATAGATATTTTATACTCAGCAGTTCTATAATTCAGAATATAAAGCAGATTTTTAATTGGCAGATTAAACTTACTTTTATGCAGGCATAATTTTGAAGTCTGAAGTTTGTTTTGAGGTATTAAGTTGTAAAATTCTGGGTACTGTCGCGATTAAGAAATTTTGTAGTGATTATAAACGAGATGGGGTTGGGAGAAAAATTTCGGGGTTTCAGTAAGACAGATGAATGTACACATATTAGGATGGAGGTATATTTTAAAAGCCACTGGAGGGGGCCAATCTGTTATCTTACACAACATTTGCCTGCTAATGATTTTGTCTTCCCTGAACGTCTTATCAAGAATGCCTTGACCGGAGTAGCAGTGTGACTATAGTTGCTCTATCTTCCATGGCACGACCTTCTTGCGCAGAAGCGTTAAATAACGCTGTGCATTCACCATAGCTGTTTTCCATCCATTTACTGGGCACTGCGTTTCAAAGAAGAAGGATCCTATGATGAACAAACCTGTGAATCCACACCACACTGTCACTTTTGGGGAATGCAATGGTTTCTGCGTGTACTCACGTGGATTAGATGTCACCCAGATGTGACAGTTATGGGTATTAACGTTGCCATAAAGTGAAAAATAAGCTTCATCTGTCCACAAGATGTTAAAGACCCAGGTGAGATTCTGTTCGATTTTGTAGAAAGCCCGCAAATGCTTTCCTCTGTACGTTATCCGACTGCAATCTGTATGGGTACAGATCAAGGATTCCATGAAGAATATTGCTTACCGAGGATGGTGGTAAGCCCAAACATCTGGCAGCTTTATGAGCACTGCTGGTCCCTGCAGCTGATTCAGACGCTAACACTTTCATTGCAACACATGATGTGCCTTCCTTAAACATGATCGTCTGGCTGTTACATGATCCCATAGCATTCCAGTTTCCTCAAACCGCTAAACAAGCTTTATGAGGTCTGTCGCTGTTTAAAACCTTTTCCAGTCCTCACATTCTTCTTAACTCGGAATTTACACAAGGCAATGGTTACTGATTCCTGTGGTTCACTTAAAACAACTTCACTAACAAAGCTTTTTATCTTTGGCACTCAGTATCCTTGTTCACATACATGGTTTACAACGGTGAACTGGTTGTGGATTAGGAGCGCAAATTCTTATTACAGTCTCATTTGCATATTTCCACTGAAATCGCTGATACCAGTGCCATCTATTGGCTGGGTTTTTTTTTTTTGTCTTAAAAAAATTCCCATGACCTAGCAATGCTAACCCTGCAAACCGTTTTTTTGTTTCGGTTATTTTTCCGGTTTTTATTTATTTTGAAATTTTCTATGTGGATTTTTTGCCCATCCTGTATAAGTTTAGTTAGTTTTTTGTTATTTAACATATCTGGTTAAATAAAAAAGAAACAATTTGACAACATCGACAATAAGTTTTGACTATTTTAATACAGAGTTAGCTGCTGAGGTAAAAAATATCTCGCCCTGATCTCCTATCACACATATTTTGAATGAACAGGCTTGGTTTCGCTAAGTGAATTGAACACAGGTAATCGGTAGTTCAGAAAAAATGAATCATAAAATTCCATATTATATGTTCTTAACTCTTTTTGTGTCAGAAAAATTCAAAATTACAAATTATAATTGATATTCTGTTTTAATTGTAATGAATATATATATATATATACGCGCACACACACGCACACACACACAGTATGTTTTTCATCATATTAACTAGGGAGATAAGTCTATTTGCGAATGATTTTCGCCCAATCAGCTTGCATCCGGGATTGTCCAAGATTTTTGAATGAGTCTTTAAAGTGAGATAATCTTTGTGTACTCGAGGATAACAGCTTTATCTGAGATGAACAACATGCCTTTCGTAGCGGACATTCTTGTGTAACACAACTGGTCCATGTTGTGGAATACATACAAGTTGATTTCATCCACGAGGATGATGTAGCATGTTTTGATTCAGACATACAGACATACGATAAGCTTAAGCACTCAACACTGATTGCCATTATGATACTTAGAAGATTTCCCTCCCACTTTATGCATATGGTTCACAGCTACCTCAGGGATAGGGCATTTCAGGTCCGTATCAAAAACGCCCTCTCTACTCAACGCTCACTTAAGGCATCTATTTGTCAAAGGGTCAGTTATTGGCCCAATACTCTTCAATATTTTTATTAACGATTTTTCTGCTCCACAAAGAGGAATCTTAGCTATGCTGACGACTCAAATCCTTATGGCATCCAGGGACCTCAGCAAGCTCTGAGGAACTAGCAAGAAATGGTCCGAAGGGTCAAGATCTGGTGTCAGCTACATGCAGTGGTCTTAAACGAGAGCAAATGCAACTTTATATGGTTTGCAAGAAGGCAACTCCCTCCGGACACCACTATCACAGCGGGGCAGACCATATTACATCTCAAGTCTCAGACAAAATATCTTGGTGCCATTTTGGATAAAAAGCTCAGTTTTTTTCAAAGCTCACATTCATGAGGTGAAAGCTCGAGCTGCTAAGGCTGCAGGACTTCTAAACAAAGTCTGTTACACACACACACACTTAGCCTCCAAAACAAAACCATTATGTACAAGTCAGTCATTAGACCCATTATGTGCTATGCAGCACCATGCTTTTCCACAGCGAAACCTTCTGTCATCAAACAATTGCAAGTGCAGCAAAATAAAATACTTCAGCGATATACCGGGGTATATCAGAAATCTTGACATAATGAAGGATTTGAACATCGTAACCATACATGGCTATTTAGTCAAACTATGTAGAGAATATTTAACTAAGAGCTGAAACATCAGAATATCAGCACATAAGAGACATCTCGCTTTATCCTGCAGGAGAGGTGTTGACGTTTCTTCGACCTGAGAACATACTGGCCTGATATGGGCCAATGAATTGGTTTAGTTTTGTAAAAAGTGTTAAATAGTTCTAATTCTTTCTTCAATGATTGGAGGCATGGTGTTGCATATATACTGAACGCCTACCCATATTTATCGCATTCAATCTTGTATCAAAATGTAATCATATATATTGTATTTAATCACGCAATTTATTAGAATGAACATATATATATACTCTGTTGTAACCAGTGGGTGCAGAATTCTACACTTTTTGTCAGTTGTTTGCTGAGATAATTGACAGTGTGATTTTGTAATTGCTAATGAAATGCTTTCTTGAATTTTGATACTTCACCTCGTTCGGACATAGCTCTACAAATTCTAAATTTCTGATGTGTAAACCACAACTTATCGAATTCATTTTTTTCTTTTATGATCTCAATTAATTTGACATATACTGACTCTCTGAGTGCAGCATAGGCTGTAAATTTTATTATCTTTTATTGACACGCCTCTTAGACACGTACACTCACACACTCAACTATCACATACAAACAGTTTCTTAACTTCTTCAGCCAGCTCGTACGGAGCAGCATCAAACAGGGAAGCTTATGTGAGTCAAAGACTCTGTATGCCCTGAGAAAATGTATCTACCTCAATCAGTCAGTCATCATGTTATATACCTATTGTGTTCAAAACATCATCCAAAAGCATTCATTTAGGTTTTTGACAATTTTAACCAGTTTTTGACACTCGCATCGCCGTAACTAGAGATGTGAGGTGAGAATATTCTCCGGGATGTAAAAATTGGAGAATATTCGAGAATATTCATTTTTCTTTTAAAAAATTTTAATTTTTTTACAAATTTTGTTTATATTGTGAAATATAAATCAGTTTTCTTTGCTCGAAACATTTATAAGTACAACAAAACAATTTTTGGTATAATCACCCCCAATGACAACTTTTTAGTTCGAGAATATTCTCGAACTAAAAGTTGTGTAATATAATAAAGAATATTCTCAGAATAGTCTCCAGGTCATGATGAGAGGTTTTAAAAGTTTGGTTATAAAGATTTTAGAAACCGTTAGATATTAAAACCTTAAAAAATTATTTTAAAATTGGATGAATTTTCAGAAATAAGTTCACAACAAAAGAAATTCAATCAAAGTTGATTGATAAAGGAAGCTATTATTATACAATCACCTTCATTCTAAGACACAGAACTGTTGTTTTGTTCAATGTGTATACACTTAAATTCTGTATCTCATATTTCTTAAAAGTCGTGCAATTCAGCCCTGTTGGTTTAATTTTCTTGCTTTCAAACTTTAATATTGTTGTGTCTACAAACTTCAATATTCCCATCTTGACGGGAAGAGAGACGGGGGACACAGAATATTCTCTCGAAGGACTACTATTATAAATTACTAGAGAATATTCTTATCAGAAATAATAATTATTCTCAAGTTATTTATCGAGATTATTTATTATAATATATCTTATTATACATATATTCTTGATAACTCTCTGGAAAGATTTCGGTAACTGATGAATATTCTCTGGAAGGACTATTATTAATAACTTCAGAATAATTCTTATTTTCTATAAGAATATTCCTCAGTAATTTATGAAAGTAGTCCTTCCAGAGAATATTTTCAAGGATATTATATGTAACTATATCATAAATAACAGGAGAATACTTTCATCAAAAACTTATAATAATATTCTCAAGTTATTTATAATAGTAGTCCTACCAGAGAATATTCTCGAATATTCTCAAGAATTTTACATCTCTAGCTGTAACTATATGATTTTTGCCACCCCCACAACTTTATAATTTGATAATTTTATAAGTGTTCTTTGTTCCCACCTAAAACTGCCCCCCTCCCCAGGGTTTAAGCTACAGTCGCATTTTTTGGAAAATGTGAAAGAAAATCGTAGAATGCGAAAAAAGTAGCAACCACTTTCGCAAAAATGCGTACAGGAGGTATGCAACAAGTAGACGTCCAACCATCAATCATTACATTAGCATTGCAGCATTTTGTTAAAGCTTTCCCCCCCCCCAATTTTCGCTTTTTTTTTAAAGGAATTTTTTATCCATCTTATACCCTGCGCCCTCCTCTAGTTTTTGCCCTGGGCCATTGCCATGTGAAAAAAAGTTTTGAACATCAATAACTCTACTCTGGCGGAGTTTTAAGAAAATCAAGCTAAAACTTGTAGCTATTTGCAGATAATAATTGTAGATTTTTTTATCATCATTTTTTCAATCCACTGCTGGATGAAAGTCTCCTACATTTTTCTCATTTTACTCTGTCTGATGCTTTTGCCACCCAGTTGACTCCAGTCACTTTTCGGATGTCCTCGATCCATCTTGTTTGGGGATGCCTTCTCAGACATTTAACACCACAGGGTATGATTTTCGTACATAAGGGAATAGGATGTAATCAGGAAATAAGCTCTAATTCATCTTTTGGAACAAAAATTAATATGAAACTGGATGGTGTATTAATTTTTGGGGAAGCATGGTAGTATTCCAAAACTTGTAACATGAAGTTAATCTGTATTTTATCCAAGAAAATAATTGTGGTTGGTGTGAGGGAGATGACTGTGGAATGAAACATTAGACCTTCCATTATTCCGTGTGGGAAAGTTTGCTTCAATATAAGTACCAGTGTCAGCGTTTGAAATCAGTGTTTTTTAGAAAAAAATTGTAGTGGTCAGCGGGACCAGTAGCTGAAAATCCCCCACCCCATGATACATTGATCGTGGGAGAATCGCCGATCTTTAGTCGTTTTATGTTCTCTCAGCCATATAAGTGTCGAATGATAATCATTTATGTGATGTAAAAATATTTACAAAACCGCATCTGCTGAAATTCATAAAATTTTTGATTGAAACTGGTTTTGATATGCTGCGTGTGTACATACGGTAAATGCACCATCTGGTGCCTCAATCCTTTAGCATCCATTTGATGAATCGATGTTTTTCCAGCATTTGCATGACATCCTAATCTCTTGTGCTCTCAAAAATTAAATTAATATGTTGACAGCACATTCCAGAGTTCTTTTTTTGTCTCTTGGCAGTTCTGACCCCTGAAAATGTCTTATATTTTGCCGAATATGCCAAAAAATTAAAATAAAGACTTGTGCATTTAATGAAGACATTTTGTTTTAACTATTTCTTAATTAATGTTGCCATTTGAATCTTATCAAACCATTTAATTTAGTATATGGGTAATTCCCAAAAAAAGTGTACATTCCACATTTTTTGAAATGAAGTTAAATTTTCAAAATAATTTATCTGAAATTATAGCCATGACTTGAAGTTTAATATTTCATAAATATTTTTTACATTGTAATAATATTTTATTTTTGGGTTTTATGACAAAGTCATGGATTTTATCCACTGTTATGAAAACAAACATCACTGTAAAAAAAAAAAAGATTTCTGCTGTTTTTATCTCTTAAAAGAATTAAATCAGCTTATTTCTTACTTCATATCTGAAAAACGAGGCAGTTTAAATCTTTTTTTTATACTTTTTTGGTTGTTTTTCATGATTTTTTTTCGAAACAGCACATGGAAAAGTTTATTTTTTTAACATATATTTAGTTACTTAAAATCGAAACTTTTTATTTCTGACAGACAATGGGTTAGTAATTTATAATTTAACATCTTAGTTTGAAGTGTTCTTGTTTGAATTTTTCTGCCTGTAAACTGCAAAAATGCTTCCCGTAACAGTGAACACCATTGTAGCAGAGAAATGCACAGAAATCTTTAACTGAGAGAAAGATATCTCGAAAAAAGTCTTAACGAAGAGTTAGAAATTGAAAGATTGCGAGCTTAGTCAATGACAGTGATCTTTATTTTAGAATGCAATAAAGGCTGAATTACATTGGGCGAGTTTATTAGCTATTTCCCGGCGAGTAGTAGCTGGTAAACGAACTGGTTTCAACTAGTGCAGCGAATTTCAATTTCACAGGACTAGTAAAATCTGCACTAGATGAACGAGCGACTCTTTTTCTTTCCCTTCCTTTTTGTGTATTGTCGTCTTTCTCTTTTGTTGTAAGCCAAAGCGAGAGGGAAAAAAGTATCCACTCCCATATTGCACCCGAGAGATAACAAAAACGCAGGGGAGTAGCGGGAAAAGTAGCCTACCCTTCAACTTTTCTCGCACTAGCAAAGCGAGCAGTGATTTTACTTGCAAACATTATTACACAGAGCAAGTTTAGTAACAGCGAGTAAAGGTGCAAGTGAGTAGCTAGTAAACTTGCCCAATGTAATTGAGCTTTAAGCTTGAATTTCACGGACATGTATCAAAACTAATGAAACGATCAACACTCTGTGATACAACTCCAAAATTTAATTCTTTCTACATGCCCTATATTAGAGGTTTACTGTAAGATATAAGCGGTTGTGGCATAGAGGCTGGGTTTTTGGATAATTATATGTTTTACCAAGAGGGAGAGGGGGGTACTTAAATTAATGCTAGATAGAAAAAACTGCTCTATATTCATTGCACTCCTATGTTATGGGTTCATGTTGATGGGTTTCATTAAGAAAAGATGTGTTCTTTATTAAGAACTTGTTTGCGAGAAACCGACTTGACAGAAATGGGTTTTATTCATATTTATCTGCAACCCTTTTGTCTGATTGCAAGGGAAACAGCTGATTCCAGATGTTAGAAAACAACAACTAGTTTCAAGTGTTTCACCTTTGTAAAAGTAAGTTAAGATTCTCTGAACATGTTTCATGAAAATGACAGTTCAAATTAAAAAGTTGTTTTTTTTCAATTTTTTGCTGTTGGCAAAAATATGGTTGGTAAAAACTCTTTTTGCCGGGACGGTTTTCCTCATGATTTTTTTCCACTGTGGCAAAAACTTGCCAACCCTGGTGTCAAGTATATTTAGTGTAAAACTGCTGGGGACACAAGTTTGGCCAATTTCGCGAGAATCACCCATGTATGTCTTTTTGGATGCTTACCTGGCCAGGGAACCCGTGTTGCTATTGTTTCCACCTTGCTTATCGATGGTTCACCCTCATCTGCATGTGTGTTTGTTAATGACACATAAATGTTATTTATTTATATGACATATATGTATCTGTAGGTGTCACGCGCCTTTGTGTAGTCAGAATGAAAATACGTAGGCCTAATAAATGCATTTCAGTTGAGTTTTATGACTCACTTGTGGCCACACCTGTCACAAGTGCTGCGCAGGTGATGCAATAATGATTAGAAATCCATATGTATTTCTTCCGAAGCAAATGTAGACTACCATGAGGTACGCCATAAATTTTCAGTGATGTCATGTATAAGTAGAAAAACAGTAATTGTGTCATTGAAAATATGTCAAACTTAGCGTTTCAAGTTGAAAAAGAATAATGAAATAATGATACAAGTTTTTAATGAAGGATAATGATTTCTGAAAGAATCATTCTTCCAGAAATTAATACTTATAATTTTGAATGAACAAAAAGGTGTTTTTATCACCTTACTCAATGGCTAACAAGTCATTGCTCTTCCTTCTAACCAGATCATGGCCTGTCTCAACGAAGATATAAGCAGGTGGTCGAAGAAGACCTGGGCCATGCTGGAAGCTGTATGTGTTGTGAAGTGAATGTAACATAAAATTTGTTCAGGTTTAATACTTGTTATGCGTAGTGCTGCCATCTGCTGTCAATTTTTCTAACTATGAGTGAAGTGTATTGATTGAATAATTATACCATTGTAGGCTTGTCCTTCTTTAGCCATTGCTGATTATTTTTCGTGTGCCCTTGAATGGCTCTCGCTTAGCCCCAGAGGTACGCATAGAACAAGTCTAAAAGCCTTACATCAGTAGGTCTTAACTTTTTTGACCCTCAGAACTTAGAATATGTTTCTATGGTGGAGTTCCTTGGGGGTTTATTTCAATTTACAGTTGATGCTCAATGAAACGACCCCATTCGTTCCTTGAAAATGTAGGTTATATTGGAAGGGGTTGTGTGTTATATCGAAAAAGAAACATGTCATTAGATGGAAAATTGTTAAACTTAATCTATACTGGTTGTTGTAATGGAATGGTTGCTATAACACTGGGTCGTTATACTCCATGTGAGCATCGACTGTATTTACCAATATTACTTGTTTTCCTGGAGAGGCAGCAGAGCTCTTAGAAATGAACACAGAGCCCAGGGGCTCAACGAAGCACTGGTTGCAAACAAGATAATAACCTGAGATTGCACGACGCTGTACTTTCACCTACTCTGACACTTTCTTCTGAGCTTTACTGACAAAGGAGGACAGTTTACTGCTGCAAACTGGGGGTTGTGGGGAAGTTATGATTATGAAGAGTCAAAGTTCTTGCCAAACCAAAGATTAGGACAGCTGGACTACTAGCTAGTTGGCTTATGCTAGGTGTTTGCCCAGATCTCGTTTTTTGTAGGGTCTTGTGTGTTTTTTTGCCAAAATTTTCCTTATTTTTGTTTGATAATTTTTGTTGCACCATTGTCATTTTCTGCACGCGAGGGCTAATCAGACTGGGACCTACAATTTATTGCTGATTCCGAAGGGCAGGCTTGTTTTTATATTCATTCTATGAGAATAAAAACAAGCCTGCCATTGAGGTTGGTGCGCTAACCTCTCGATGGGGGTCTCCCTGCTGTAGTAATGTTTTTCTGCATTCGTGTCATCGTTTCTGGTGTACCCATGTGTCAGGACAGTTTTCTGACAAGGATGAACCGGGTATCGAACTCGCGACACCTCTAAACATCCTTTGGTACTTTGGGCGAATGTCTTATCAACTTGGGCTACATCGCTCTCCTTATTTTTGTGAAAAATTAGTAATTTTGTGGAAAGCGAAACAATTTAGCTAATCTATTATAAAAGAAATGCCAAATTTATGGTTTTGTTAATTTTTATTTTGTGAAGGATCCATTTTTCAGATCAGGAATTTTGAGAACGGCCCAGAAAATGGACCCAAATTTCGGCTGAACCAGTGTTATCCAAAAATATAATTTTGTAGAGTAGTTCCACTCCTCTATTGAGAAACAACTATTCAAAAAAAAAAACCCTGAAATTTAAAGGAGTAATTTTCACTCCTCAACAAAATTTGGAGGAGTGAGCTGAATTTTGATGCGTGAATCACACATCTAGATGTGTATTGGCAAACACTGGGACTGGACAAAACCCCTGCTTATGTATTTATTATCATTTAATACTGTTACATCCTATTTATACGACTTTCAGGTTTATTCTGGAATTCTGTGGATTCTCATTTGTACAATACATTTATTAAAATATTACTTCTATAGGCCTATGTCGCACATCTTCATTTCAACTCAAATCTGAAATTTACTATAAGAAGGGCATAAATTGGTCACTGAAATCATCTTTCGTGAATATTGTCAGTGAAAATGCTAATAAATTATGGATTAACATCAGAAATACACTGATGATCACTATAATGTGGGTCAGTATTGCCATGGATGTGGCCTCAAGAAACTGTCATTTGGAACTGCATGGTATTAACAATTATTAGTTTATTCATCTGACTCCATGGATTGCCACTAATCTGAATCTTGATAAAAATCAAGATTCATTTATTAAAAACCCCAGAACAACTGGTTAACATGTTAAAAATTATATAACTTAAAATTGATAATGGGGATACATAATATAAAAAGTTGAATATGAGATAAAGGCAGAGTGAGTTTTTAACTGAATTTTTGTGCAAAATACACTGGTGAAATAAATTAAAGGAATTTGCATATTTTATCGAATTTCATGAAAAGAACTGAACTGAATGTAAAACCACTGCTTGTAGACAAAAATGCAAATCTTGTACGTCAAATACGTAAGCGTAAACGTGTGTGTAGGCGGAGCCAGTAGAGAAACAGGCTTTATAAGCTAAGACACATTTTGTTTGCTAGCACACCTCGGTGAATTTCTTGGTGTTATTTTGCAGCAATCGGTTAATTTCGAATTGTAACAGTAGAAATGAGTAACCACCAACGTTTAGATGATGGAATGAGGTGGCGAATTGTGGGGAGGCTAGAAGCAGGCCAATCTCAAGTCCAGATTTGTAGAGAGTTCAATTTAACGCCCAGCGTCTTGTGTAACTTATGGAAACAGTTCCAGGATACCGGATCCATCGCGAGAAACCTGGGCAAGGTCGTCCAAGAGCCACGACAGTCAGAGAAGATCGCTATTTGTCGATTATAGCGAGGCGTAACAGGAGTGCTGCAGCTTCTCAGCTCTCTCGTGACTTGTATGCAGCCACAGGAACCCATGTATCAAGGGTGACTGTTTCCAAAAGACTTCATGAGAGAGAGGGTTGTTTGCAAGAAGACCTGCTGTTTGTGTCCCGCTCACTTCTACGGACAGGAGAATCCGTTTATCATGGTGCAGAGAGCATAGAGATTGGAGTATGGATCAATGGGCGACCGTTCTCTTCACTGATGAGTTCCGGTTCAGCCTAAGCACCGATTCTCACCGTATGTTTATATGGAGAGAACCAGGGACCTGCTACCTACCCTCCAATGTCCGCGAAATCGACCATTATGGTTTAATGGTCTGGACAGGCATCATGTTGGATGGCTGCACACCGGCACTGTGACTGGTGTGAGGTATAGGGATGAGGTCTTGGAGCCCTATGTTCGCCTTTTCAGGGGTGCAGTTGGCCCTGAGTTCATTTTAATGGACGATAACGCGAGGCCACATAGAGCTATTCTGCTCGACGATTTTCTAGAGAGTGAGGATATTTGCCGGGTGGATTGGCCAGCCAGATCTCCAGACCTTAACCTTGTAGAGCATGTCTGAGATGCTCGGAGAGGGCAATTGCAACTCACAACCGCCCTCCGGGAACCATCCAGGGAATGAAAACAGCGTTGCTGAATGAGTGGGACCAATTGCCACAGGAAATGATAAACTGCCTTATTTCAAGTATGAAATCACGCTGCGAGACCTGTATATCTGTAAGAGGGGACCATACCCCCTATTAACCCATTTTTTTGTTTATTCTGCAACCGCTGTTTCATACCTTCCGACTCCAACGAGTGTTACACACGATCATGCATGTGTATTACAATTATTGAATGGTTATTTGTTTTGTATTGTATCAATGTATGTACATATCAAATTTCATTAAAATCGGTACAGTAGTTCTAGAGATAATTGACCAAGTCTGCAAATTCTCTTAATTTCTTACACCAGTGTACTAGCGGTGACATCACATCGACATAACATAAGGTGCGATGATGTTATAGCAACATAGAATATTCACAGCAACACCTACAGGTCTAAGGTTGGGATTGCACTACAAAAGTTTAATAAAAGTTCTTGTATAAAACTTGAAAAATGCAACCAATAAGCTGATAGGTTACATTTGAGGAAATGTAAATGATCAGTTTATTGGTTGTATTTTTCAAGTTTTATAAAAACACTTTTACAAAACTTTTATAGCGTAATCCCGGCTTAATGCAGAGCTGGACAGATTGCAAAAAAAACCTCGGCACGAAAATTGTTTTCCCTGAAGAAAAAGATCCGAAATAATGCTTCTTTTGACTTTTTCAGGGCATAGTGACCCTCTTTCACGTTGGCAGATATACTGCTATAAATTCCAAACAATTTAGGAACTACACCAAGAAAAATTTAGGTACCAATGCCAATTTTTAGTTGACCTGGCGCCTGCTATTTATCCAGCCCTGGTCTAACGTGATACTTTCATTATATCTCTCTGAAAATTCAGGACATAAGGTGAGCCCTGAACGGAAAAAAAAATTGGTATTTTCTTCAAAAACTGAGCATACGTTACATATTTTGAGGTTTTTTCTACATGCTGTGCTTTGCTTCCAGCTCTATTTCTGAAGAGCTAAAAATGTAATCAGGTGTTTTAGAGCAGTGTTTCTCAACCGCTGGGCTACAGCCCGGTACCAGGTCCTGGCAAGTCAAACCGCGCTGTGAATGGATCATCATTTCATATATATCCCTGTTCGTTTTCCATTAGTTGTGTTTATGACCAGGCTTTCCACTTAGAAAAAGAATCCTACTGGGCAGCGGTCTTCCATAGGTTGAAAACCACTGTTTTAGAGGATGCAAAGTCTGATAATTCTATTTTTCAATCTTGAATTTCTTTGAAAATTCCATTTCATGATGCTGTATATTAAGTTGATTGTTGAATTAAATCGAAAAAATGCAACAATTAGTGCATCAAATTTTGATAGTGTTGGGGGGGGGGGGCTTGGATTTATCCTTAATTTTAATAAAACTCAGTAGTTTCAGTTGCATGAATGTTTCAACATGGCTTCCCAAAAGTTGTATAAGCAGGCTCCACCATAGTTTAGTTCATGCATGTCTGTATCTGGTAAATTGTAATTTCTGGTGTTCATGAGCCAATCAGTCACTAGAAATATTGTATGTACATACAGAGTGTGGAAACAAAGTCCTCATTCACTCTTTAACTTTTGAAACTGTTGATCATAGAAACATACCCGTGATTAGAAAGTGTACTCAAATAACATTAGGTCTCACATACGCCGAACGAGGTGTTGATAAATCGAAAAACAATGCAGGTGACATTGAGATTCCTTGGGAAGCCAAGCATGGCTTTCCAAAAAAAGAAGAAAAAAGTTATAAATAAGTGGGGTTTTTTTTTACTTTTACTTTTACTTTACATACGAAGGTTTTTAACAGCTGGCTGATGTGAACATGAATTTAGGAATGAGAGAAAATTCAACTGTCTACCATGTCCTCTCACTTGCCGGGTAAGCACACTAGGCTACAAAGGCGACGAATATCTCAATCTATCCTTTGAGCTCTTGTGCGCTGAACGGGACCGTGCATGGATGGTTAGACCTAACTTAAGCCAAATCTCAAAGTTACTGCCACCAGATGGTGACTTATCGAAGGATGATTATGCTCATCCTCCAATAAGGCACCATCTGGTGGCAGTATCAGCAACTTAGACCTGATGACCTGAATTAGGTTTGACAGTCCATGTATGGTCCGATTCAGTGCACAATAGCTCTAAGGGAAGATTGAGATATTCATTGCCTTTGCAGACTAGGGCAGCAGGGTTTAAGCTACGGTAGCATTTTTCGCAAAATGCAAAAGAAAATCCTAGAATGCAAAAGAAGTATTAGCCACTTTCGCAAAAATGTGTACCGGAGGTATCAAATGAGTAGACATCCAATCATCAATCATTAGCATTTTGCTAAAGCTCCCCCCACTCCATTTTCACTTTTTTGCTTAAGTTGGCCGCCAGGCCAACCACGAGTGTCTGGCTGTTTCCTTCTTTACCTATTTATTTTCCTTTATTCATGTGTTTGACTGTGCCTTCCAATTATAAAAATAAATGTAAACAGGCCACAGGCTTCCAAAGGTTGAGAACCACTGGTCTAGGGCACTCGCCCAGAAAGCAAGAGAATGTGGGTTTGATTCCCCGCAAGGACACTTCAGTTTTCTCTTTCCTAAAATTCATCTTTACATCAGCCAGCTGTTAAAAACTTTGTATGGATAGCGGAGAGTGACATCATTCGATTTCTCATGTTAAAAGAAGCAGGGGTGTACTCAGTGTCTTGTTGGGGGCAGCATAAGGAGTTTCCTTCCCTAGAAATTTTGCGTTACCAACCTTCAGAAAAAGCATTTAGATTAACAGGAATCAATTAAAATAGCTAAAAAAGGGTATTTAATTTTTCATGAAAATATTTAAAACCATTTCTGGTGGGCATGGAGGGGACACGAGCTCTCTATGCCTCTCCCTCCGCCACGTTTCTGGAAAGAAGCATTGCCCTAGAATTTGAGAATCTGTTGTCTTTCTCAGACAGGGAATTGACCTTTGGAGGGGATATGATTGAGATTTGGGGGGGGGGACAAGGAATTTCTTTTGGAGGAGTTTCAAGTTCAACCTACAGAAAGCATTTTAAACTGGTAAAAATTCGTTAAAATAGCTAATAAAAGTGTTTTCTTTTGATATTTTAATTCATATTAATGATTAATTTAATTCTTATTCTTTTATAATTTATGCAAAAATTTTTTATTGTCTTTTGGGGGTGGCATGGGTTCCTGTGCTCCTCCTTGCATGCGCCTCAGCATTTACGATTAACTTCAATTAAGTAAGCAAAAGCAGTAAAATTTAGGTGGTAATAACTGGTTATCTAGTCGCCATTGGTGACCTTGCACCTGAACGGTTTGTCTTAAATTTGGGGAGATACAAAAAGTTCTCTTCTCCCCCCCCCCTCCCTGAGATATTTGCTGAGGTATTTAAATTTAAAATCTGCTATTTTCCACAAATTCAAGCTCCACTATTTCAATGAAATAATTCAAGTCAGGACGTGAAGCTTCTATGTGTATAAGTTACAGGTAAGGGGGTCCATATTTTATTAAATTTTGTATTATAATATGCAGAGTAAACATGACCTGTTCTGCCAAACGAAAGTGGGTGGAGGGTGATAGACCTAACTCAAACCATTTTCAAGTTATGGGGGATAATTGGTTATAAAAAATTAATGTGTCGAGTCTGAAAAAAAAAAATCTGAATTTGCAAAGTTTCTGAGAGACCTAAGCACAGATTGGAGAAATAGCAGCAAAAATTCCATAAGTTGACACTATTTCCATGAACATATCTGGATTTATTGGCGAGCTGAAAGATTGGCGAAGTTCAAAATCAAATTGTCGCCAAAATTTTTAATCCCCAATTCCTCAAACACCCTTTTTAGCTGCAAATTTACCAAAAACGTGTCCATTGTGCCAGCTTTTGAAAGAGCCTACAATAAATCATATCAGTGTTCTGGTTCAGGAGAAATTAAGCCTTTTGTTTGCAATACATCACTCAAATTGGTTTACGGAAACTTTGCCCCAACATTTTGCCTCTGACATCTCGCCCCAACATGTTTCATTCCCAGAAATTTCACCTACCCAGACTATATGCAACTAATTATTAGCGTGAGTGAGATTATCAGTTATCAAGTGAGTTGGAATGTACCCCATATAATTGAACATATGAATGTTGGGTGTGAGTGACTGTATGAATGATCAAGTAAGTTTGACATTTACCCCCCCCCCCCCGGCTTTTCATCTGTCCTGAATGAATGAGTGGCCGTATGTACAGGACCACACTTAGAGGGAGCGGGGGGGGGGGGCAACAATTTTAGGTGGGAGCAAAGAACATTATAAAATTATTGCATTTTAAAGTTGTGGGGTAACCAAAATCCTAATTACGGCCCTGCATATAAATGACTGTAAGAGTGAACTATTGAATGATGGTATGATCCTAAGGGTGATCAAGTGAGCTGACCATTTGCCTCCTGACATTTCAACTGCTCTGACCAAATGAGTGACTGCATGAGTGAACATATGAATGATGGTATGAGTGACGAAGTGAGTTGGACATTTACCCTGTGACATTTTGCCTGCCCTGACCATATGAGCAACCGTATGAGTGAACATATGAATGATGGTATGATGTTCACTCATGTGCACACTCACACATTCAATCACTTGGTCACTTGTATGGTCAATCACTTGTTCACTCGTATGGTCAATCACTTGTTCACTCGTATGGTCAATCACTTGTTCACTCGTATGGTCAATCACTTGTTCACTCACTTGGTTGCTCATATGGTCCCTCAGGTAAACATTCATAAAGTCACTCATACGGTCACTCGTATGGTCACTCACTCATAGTTAAGTGCACACTCACACATATGGTCACTCATACAGTCAATTTTACACTCACTTGGTTACTCATATGGCCACTCACATAATCACTTGGTCACTCACGCAGTTAATCACTCATGGTTTCAGGGCAAGCAAAATTTTCCAGTGCAAAATGTACCAGGGCGAAATTTCCAGATCCCTAACTGAAATTAATGTTTGCCGAAATATACATTTTAGTCTTTTTTTACTTCTCCAATCTCTCAGCGCTTGCGGATGCCAAAACCTGTGACCATCAATTCCGAATTTTTTGTTGAATATCTACTTCAACATGCTCCGATTCAATGATGCATTGCTAATGAAAAGCTAAATTTTTCCTGAACCAGAACACTGATATGATTTATTGTCAGCTCTCAAAAGCTGGTGGAATGGGTAAGTTTTTGGCCAATTTGATAGATTTGTAGCTGGAAGGGCATCTGCAAAATTGTCAATTACAGAATTTGGCAGTAATTTGATTTGGAATTCTGCCAATGTTTCAGCACTTGTAGCTCACCCAATGAATCCAGATATTTAGATGAAAATGGTGTCGCTTTTTATAAAACTTTGTTTTTGCTCCTTTGAAATATGTGTTTGGTTTGCAGATTTCGTGGTTATCCCATAAACTCCACGAATTCAGGTTTTTTTAAGACGTGACACATTTTTCTTCCACAATCCATTTTCTACCATAACTTGAAAACTATTCAAGATAAGACAGTGTTGGTAAGATGTTCATGTTTCACTTTGGTTTGTCCATCTCCTCCTTTTGTTTGGCAGAACAAGTCACGTTCACCCTGTATATAGTCCCTTATAAAATGAATGAGATGTCTCGCGAATCAGTACATATTTGAAGACTTTCCATAATTAAAAAGTTCCTATGATCAACGTTTCAAAAGCTAAAGGGTGTGTAAGGACTTGAATTTATATTCTGTATATTCGTACAAAATTTACCATGATGTTGACATCATTATTTTTTCCATTACCAGGTACAAAAGAAGAAATTTTTTTGGACAGCAAACTGGAAAAGTGAGTCTGCAAATTTTTATAGAAGTGAATAACAAAGATTATCCGAGAAATATTCCGTTGATTGAAAATTGAGTTAAAGCTATGGATTCTGTCCTATTCCTTCAGAACATGCTCACAGTTTTATATTGCAAAATATCGATAAGGTTGACATATCTTCAATGGCAACACAAAGACAAGATGCAGCATTCGTCAGTGATCTGCCTTTCATGACAACGTGGATATCGCCCGGAGAAGAAGAAAAAGCTGAAGAAGTAGTAGTACTTGCCACGGGTAACACAAGTCATTGGATCCATATCGAAGACTTCCGAGATGAAAAATATGATCCACGCCGCGGAAGGATGCCACAGCAACCCCATTTGAAAAAGAACACTGTAGAAAAAAACATGAATGTGATGATTCCATCCAAAGTTTTCCATCGTGCTCCACGGCAGTTACAAAAACGATGAATAACTCATGGCCAAAGCAGCATTATGAACTTTCCGTTTGCGGTTTCGGTATGAGTTTCAATGATCAGATCCACAACAGTGAAAAGACACACAAACGTCACTTTTTCAGTTAAAAAAAATTTTAAACACACACACACATGTCTAAAGTGAGGAAAAAAACTCATGAATGTGACACATTTGCAATGAAAAAAGTTTTTATTGACATTTGAATTGAAGTAGCACGAGATCATTTATCCCAGACAGACGTTGTTTAGTGTTTGGCAAGAAATTCTTATTCCGAATTGATTTAAAGAAAAAAGAAATCCCTCCAGAGAAGAACCATATGAATGTAATGCTTGCAGTAAAATGTATTCGCAATGGAGTAGTTCAGTGACACATAAAAAGGTACACACTGGAGAAAAACCATACGGTTGTGATGCTTGTGGTAGAAGGTTTTCGCAGAAGGGTAGCCTAGAGACACACAAAAGTCTCCACACAGGAGAAAAACCATATGCGTGTGATGCCTGTGGCAAAAGGTTTGCACAGAAGGGTAGTTTGGACACTCACAAACGGGTCCACACTGGAGAAAAACCCTACGAGTGTGATGTTTGTGGTAAAAGGTTTTCACAATTAGGTAGCTTAGGGACACACAAGAGAATCCACACTGGGGAAAGACCTTATGAGTGTGATGCTTGTGGTAAAAGGTTTTCACAAAAGGGTAGTTTACAGACGCACAAAAGAATCCACTCTGGAGAAAAGCCATTTGAGTGTGACTCGTGTAGTAGAAGGTTTTCACAAAGGGGGAGTTTAGAGACACATAGAAGGGTTCACACTGGGGAAAAACCATTTGAGTGTAATGCTTGCGGGGATAAATTTTCACAAAGGGTTGGTTTAGAGACCCACAAAAGAATCCACACCGGAGAAAAACCATACTTGTGTAATGCTCGCGTTGAAAGGTTCTCACGAAGGGGTGGTTTACATGCACACAAAGGCGTTCACAGTGGAGTAGTAAAACCATTTGAGTGTAATGCTCGAAGTGATGGTTTCTCACAAACGGTTGGTCCACAGGCACACAAAAGTGTCCCCACGAGAGAAAAACAGTTTGATTGTAATTCTCGCACTGATGGGTTTTCACAAAGCATTGCTTTAGATGTGCATAAAAGTGTCCACGGTGAACACAAACCATTTGATTGCAGCACTTGCAGTAATGTGTTTCCACAAGGCATTGGTTTGGAGGCATTGAAAAACCTCCAAAGTGAAGAAAAAACATTTGAGTGTAATGCTCGCAGTGATGGGTTCCCCAGAAGTGTTGGTTTGGAAGCGCATAAAAGTTCCCACAGTGCAGAAAAACCTTTTGAATGTAATTCTCGTAGTGATGCATTTCCCCAAGGCAGTAGTTTGGAGACACTGAAAAGCCTCCACAGTGAAGACAAAGCTTTTGAGTGTAATGCTCCCAGTGATGGCTTTCCACGAAGCGTTAGTTTGGAAGCCCACAAAAGCGTTCACAGTGGAGAAAAACCTTTTGAGTGCAACACTCGTAGTGATGCATTTCCACAAGGCAGTAGTTTAGAAACACACAAAAGCGTGCACACTGGAGAAAAACCATACGAGTATGATGCTTTTGGTAAAAGGTTCCCAGAAAGAAGTGGTATAGTGACGCATCAAGGAGTCCACACTGGGGAAAATCCATATTAGTGTTACACTTACGGTGAAATGTTTTCAGGGAAGAATATATTGAGAGATGCCTAATAAAACCCACAGTGGAGATAGAAATAAATGATTGGAGTTGATTTGTGACATTATGAGTTGGAGTGTTCTTTGCAACATGGTTTCGAAAAGCACAAAATCATTCCCTCTTGAAAAGAAACACTTCAAATATAGTGTTTGCAGCAAGAGATTTTCACATCATTTCGATTTGGTTGCTAGCATGATACACGACGGTGGAAAATCATCTGAGTACATGTTTTGATGGTAGAACATTTCGTAACATATCAGCGATGAAAGAGAAAGAACCTGCACCAGAGAAAATCCGCGTGAATGTGGCTAAACATTAATACAATGGCTTCTCCTGTTTCTCGATGATAGGGTGCATTGTGAAAATAAATCATCTAAGTGTGTGTGGTGTTAGAAGTTGAAAGTTGATGTGACTTTCTCTGTTCAGAGGTTACTGGGTGGCTTTTATTTTTGGAGAAAAATGAGTGGCATTCATGTGGCATCTGCTCTAAAACAAACGATTCGTTCCATTACATAACTTTTTGCTGTGGTAGAATCTTGTGAAAATACTGCTGGCAGTGGAGGATTTTCTATTTCATTCGAGTTCCAAAACAAATGATTTTTGCTGTAAAAGATTCATATAACACTGTGGCACCAGATTCTGTCAGTCGCTGAACTAAACTGTACTTTTGTTTCTAGATTTTCGAGTGGAAGTTGCATGAACTTTCATGTGTCAGATGCAAAAACATTTTAGCCTATTCTCTGTGAGGGCTCTTTCTGTATGCATTTTCTTTTGAAAGATACGTAAAATCATGACATGAAATTAACATGTTACATAAATGAAAAATGAACCAACTTATTTTGAAGCCTTATGGGACATTTCATAGAAAGACGTTTTTTACAGATCTGTTCAGACATGATACTGTGAACTAAATGTCATTCATGTTAGCTCCTCTCTCATGCACATTACCAAGATTCATGAAGTGCTGGTGAAAAAATGGAAATGTTGTATGATGATGCATCATGATTTGTTGCTTCATCTACAGATTAAGTGCAGCTTCTCTTTTCCCCGAAGATCTCAAAATGCTGACAGAAGTGAACCGACATGATTCCTATAACATGAACGTGAAAGCTTTTAATAGAAATTCGTGATGACCAACCAACAGAGGACTACATTAGTCCCAAGTGGAACTCAGTTATTTATGTTATCAACAGTATGAAAACATTAGAAATAGGTTGATAATAATCATACTACAAACTTATTGTACTATGTGTCTGTTAAAGTGCTTTGTAACATCATAACAGCCTGAAATGTTCTGTGCCTACATATGATATGAATAAATAATATTGTACGAACTCTATATTTATGATTAAAGACAATGTATTCATATTAGAGGAGAATGGCAGCATTCGTTGTTCCTTTTTTCCCACTGTGGTTTATGGCACACTTCGTTAACCTTTACTACATACTTGTTGAAAATCGCTCATCTTTACTGGTTGTAGAGCACCCTAAAAAAAAGCCCCTAGTGCAGCGGTTTTCAAATGGTTAGCAGGGTGTTTTCCAGACCAAATAAGTAATTGTGGAATAACCACAGTATCGCTTGAGGGAGCTTTGATCTCCCACTTTTCGGATGCTTTGGTAAGTGTTAATTAATGTTATGTCATTGAAATGAATTGGGAAGATAATTCTTTGGTTAAATGATAGAAATTTTTGTACAAATTCTGAAAGTTTGACTGGAATAGTGAGTTTCCATATGGAAAAAAATCGTAAACTTCAAGAAATGTTCCATTTAAAGAGATAAGTACAATATAGCCTATATATATAAAACAAGCGACGGGTCCCAAGATGATGCCTTCAAAATGTTTTGAAAAAATTATCGCTGATTCTAGTCATTTAAATATGCACAGAAGAAGAAAAAAAATGGGTTATGGGTCAGTCAAATGAATAAATGTCAATAGAGGCCAAGAATGATTTTAGAAAGCCCGCAACCCTAGAGTGACATTCAAACAACACATGCTCAGGTAGATACAACACAGAAGAAGAAAAAAAAAGCGATTTAGTGTACATGGGCGGAGACACGGGGGGGGGGGGGGTAGGGAGCATTGCCCCCCCCCCCAGAGTCAAACGTGGAGTCGACTGATCTAATGTATATACGTGTTGACATCATCGTGGCCCCCCCCCCCAGACTTCCAAATCAATCCCGCCTATTTTAGTGTGTAAAGTGAAAAGAATTTGTTTATAGATGTCGCCAAGAAGCGCAAAAGGCAGTGAGTAGCTAACTGTTGTCATTTTTAATAATTTTTTGCTTCTAAATAATTCCACTTTGTCACTTTTTTTTAAAATTTTATATGCTTTTGGGGGAGATGAATGTACTTCAACATTTTCATAAGTTTTTGAGGACGACACCTTACGACCCTCTCCTTGTAAGTTGGACACCTGTGGTTCCATTAAAATCTGTCCAAGTTAAAGAGGCTTCAACCATTGAGCTTACATTACTGGAGAGTGAATGACGTCAGCGGTCTCCGCATTGGCAGTGCTGAGAACGGTGTCCCCCAACATCATTCGTCCGAAGATCATGTGACTCGGTGAAAACACACACAATCCCAGTTATTTACTTATGGCATCCGGAATGATGAAAGTGGTAATTCCAAAATTAATGAAATAAAAATTATAGAATTAATTTGAGATAATCTCAGCATTAATGAAAGATGATTTGAGCATTGATGAAAGGGGTAATTTCAGCATTAATGAAAGTGATGGTTCCAAAATTAATGAAAAATAATTTCAGAGCATTAATGAAAGAAACAAATCCAGTATTGATGAAAGAAATAATTCGAGAATTAATGAAGGAAAATTCAAGAATTGATGAAAGAGAAGTTTTTCAGCATTAAGAAAAGAATTATTCTAGCGGTAATGAAAAACAATTTAATCTTTAGGTGAGTTCTCTATCCTTTTTTTTAATCTTTAAAACGCAATATTTAGAGACCGAGCTGAACGTTTCTATGGGCAAATCTCCAGCCCCGAACTGTGTTTTCACCGAGTCACGTGATTTCCTTGCATTTGATGTCGTGGCGGCTGGATGCTCCCTCCAGTAATATAAGCTCGATGGCTTCAACTGATAGAATATGAAAAGAAAACTAACTATATACTCACAAGCACCAACCTTTTTAGTTGGTTTTAGAAATAAATATGGATAGATATAGCTCTCTTTAGTTTCATCACGTTAAACAACTCCATCGGTAATGGTGAGATAGCTTGCCTCATTTAAAACTTTCTCAGTTTGGTAATGACAAGCCGAAAGTTTTTGCAAGGCGCGCCTGTCTATCAAACATGTTTTTCATTTCCCCCCTCCTCACCTAGTTAGGTCAACTGGAAGTGGGCGGAGCCATGCACAGTTCATATTTTGATATTGAGGGAAATGATCGTGTTTCAAATTTATCTTTTTTCTGCCTTTGTTTAGATTTTCAATCATTGACACAGCATAGGAAGCTAAGCTATACTGCACATGTTACCAGAGAACTTGGCGGACTAAAAGTAGTCTGCAGTGTTGAACACCTCTGGTCTAATTCAACATCTTGTTTTCTTTTGCAGAAGCTGACCACTGAGGAGAATGTTCTTTCTTTGACAAAGAACGAAATAGTTCTAAAACTATCGTTTATCTCATCATTTGCAGTTTCATGTATTCTTTGTCCTCACACACTGTAGTTTCTTCCCTCTGCTTTTGTGGTTGGTATTCTGTTATTGGAGTTATTGTGGTGTCCTTATAAGAAATGACTAAAAGAACTAAAGTGATAAGAACATACAACGCCACCTAGTGTTGTGTAAGGGGAACTAGAGAGTTCCACCTTGGACATCAAGTAGACAAGATGTCTAAATGTTCTGCTCTTTCCGCTTTATAAATTCTTCCTATATATATGTATGTAATCTATCTAAGTCTAACGTAATAATAAATGCTCATCAAAATAAATACCCATGTGTTATCAACTCGGCTAACAAAGTGTTAAAGAAAACACAACAGTTATTATGTTTGACACGGTTAATTTTCAAACTCCAAATTTTTCTTACACTTGATAATCAATAGCATTTTTTTTCTTTTCTATGGTTAACTTCAAGAAGTGTATTCATTCATAATGATAAAGTTGAAACTTGCATTCACAATTGCGGGAAGACTAACACCACGCTCCACACAAACCTTAAGCGAATTATCAACAAATAATGAGCTGCACCTGTCCAAGATAAGAACCCAGAGGTTGCACGAGATATATCAAAGCATGTCTGCATTACTCTGTAGGATTAGAGCCTTTTCCATTCAAAACTGTATAATATGGAGCAGTGGTTCTCAACCTTTGGAAATCCGCGGCCCGGTAAATCTCTATTGCGTAAGTGAAATACTCGATAACATAGACCCAACTAAAGAGAAAATTAATGGGAAAAACGAAACCACGAATCACTCACGGCCCGGTATGACTAGGGTTCTCTGGAAAACACTGTGCAGTGCTAATTCTCGTATCGGAACAAAATATAAATTGTACGTGTTAAATAAACGTTTTAAAGACCTCTCCTGGACTTTTTCTAGTGCTTTAGTCCTCTATGCACTATACACCTAACTCCAGTAACATTCAGCTGCTTGATCGGATGGTATGCGAACATATTTATGGCACTCTATACACATTACTTAATGATGAGTGTACAGGCAATCAAGATGCAAATGCAAGGAACGTCTACAAGTCATGGATGAATTTCACTGATACCATTGCTGAAGCTGGAAAGATGGGAACAGTTATCTCGTGTTGGAAGAACATTTGACTACAATGTGTGACTGAGGACAACCATTTCTACGGAGCTAGTCGAAGAAATTACGATAGATGTCACGTCAGTGAAGCGGCTGGATGGAGAAGGGTTCAATGATGTGGGCATAGAAGAAAACTGGTCAACAGCAATTCAAAAATCCATAGGGGAGGAATTAATCGAGCTGACTGCTCCTGAAACAGAAGCGAAACTACGTAATGATTAAGAAGTGGAAGACAAGTTCATTGTGAGCAACATAATCGAAAGTTTAAATCGGCAGTGGATTGTTTCCATGATATAGACCAGTGATTCCCAACATGGGCGTTAACGCCCCCTTGGGGGCGATGGAAAGTTCCAGGGGTGCGGTAGAAGCTACGGGTATAACATAGGATCCTATGGGTTAGGTTACGTTGGGGGAGGGGGCGCTGATACAGACCCATCTAAGGTACGTTCTTCATACGTAGAAAATTTGAAAGAGGAAGCCTTGTTAACCATACTCTTCCTTTCAAACCGGACACGGTCAGTCCGCTATTGACTTGAGTCAGTTCTAGCGATTGCCCCGTCGGAAGTTACATACTTCTTAACAAATTAGCTGAAAAAGAAGAAACGGCTAACACAGACATTATAATATTCTTTCAGGAAACATCGCCGAAAATCACTGGACGCTCCCTTCTGCGTCTGCCGCACGATGAACATTGTATAGCCATTAAAAATTACAGCAGTTGGCTGCTCATCGCCTCTCGCGCGTCTTGGCGATATAAATAAAATTTTCTTTTCACTGTCTAGTCCAGTGGTTCTCAACCTTTTTTTGCCCATGCCCCCCCCCCCTTGCGACCATGATTAATTTCTTACGCATTTAACGTTGTTTTTTGTCTTCAAATAAATGTTACTGTCAATAACGTGACACTGTATGCATTTATACATTCATCTCGAAACCTTATTGATAACACAAGCTTATGACAAGGGCTATGATTTTTATGACCTAAAGAAGAAACGTTATCAGCAACGACGTTTCATCTTTAGTTCATAAAAATCGGAGACCTACTTATGAAAAATTGAATGAGAACACACAAAAATGTCATTGTGCTTGTTTTCGTGAAACTCTTAAAATATTTGATACTTGTACTATAAATTTCATCTTTCAACTACTCAGATACTTATGCTCGGTGTTGAAAAATCAACCAAATCTTTATGTTAATGTTACTTAAATAGGGGAAAAAATTGCGAAAAAAAATATTCTATGCATTTTGTTTGAAATTAAATTTTTTAAGTCACTCTTTTGATAAATTTCTTCATGGCCCCATTATCAGCAGCCCAGACTCCCCTATTGCGATATTTTCCTCCATGGCCCTCTGGAATATCCTGAGGGCCCCGGTTGAGAACCACTGCTCTAGCCCTCCTTTTTGTTTTCTGTTGAATACTATGCGAGGAGAAGAAAAATAACGGGAGAGAAGGGGAGGAGATATATAACAATAAAAGAGAGTGGGAGACAAAATAGCATAAGGCCAGGATTACACTATAAAAGTTTTGTAAAAGCTCTTTGACAAAACTTGAAAAATTCAACCGGTTGCATCACTGGTTGCATTTGCTCGAATGTAATCGATGCGGTTATTGGTTGAATTTTTCAAGCTTTGTAAAAGATCTGTTATCAAACTTTTATAGGGTAATCCCGGCCAATAAGCAAGCTATTATTTAAAATTTAGTGCGCGCGTTTCTTTCTTCCCCTTCCAGCTTCTCCCTTTTTGAAACCAATTATTTCTTTCTTTCCCCCTCTTTGTATATACTGCACCTGATCATGTGGTGTTTGAATGTCGTCACTAACACTATAGAGTTATGGGATATTTTTTGTCATTCTTGGCCTCTATTGGCGTTCAAGATATTAATTTTTGCAATTCTTTTTTTTTTTGAATGACCCGTAATAATTTCGCCGGATATTTTTATATTTTTGTGCGTGAATAGAATTAGTGGTAATTTTTTCGAAACCTTTTTTACCCTTTTCTTGTTGGTGTAATGTGGAGCCTCTAAATCCGTATCAACAGTGTATCTCTGCATTAGTTCATTTCATAATACGCAAAATGGTACTAAACACTTGTCAAGAGTTCGAATACTGTTTGCGCATCTGTAGACCCACTAATAGTGATGAAATTGAGCTTTATTGACTTGTAAATGTATTTGAGAGCATGGGTGCCAATGCTTCCGATTTTTCAGCCTTATTGAAATCTTTCGGTCGGAAATTTAATTCTTCCGATTTTTTGTATCTTTATAGAAAAATCCCTAAAACTCCTCAAATTGAGCGCTGTTTGAATGGAAAATCCCTAAAGAACTCTCTTCCAGTCCTTGCAATTTTAGGCTGACCCCGTTTTCTCAAAAAAATATGGGGGAATCAAGATTTCAAGTAAAAAAAAAATCGGTAATTGTCACCAAATATGATAATTAATTCAAGCAAAGTGGGTAATTATTGCTAAAAACATCAGGACATGGAAAAATGGGATTTATATATGGTCACCCGTTGAAATTTCAAAAAAATCCCCGGTTTTTCCCTTTTATGTGTTTGACATGTTTTCTTAGATGTGGAATGTATCATCACGGGATAAACTAATGATTTTTCAAGTCTGTGAATGGGCGCCTATGTGAGAGGTTGTCCTTCATAATGAAACTAAAATTTACGAACAAATCGTGGCTGGTTCTCTTGCTGTAAGCGGTAACTTCATAGGCGTACGCAAGATCCTTAAACCCCCCCCGAGTCGAGATTATGGTGTATTTTTGCAGTAAGAAACGAACCCCCACCCGAGAAAATTCTGCATACGATAGCTTTAGTTAAGATACCCAGTGTTTTCCCAATTATGCTTACGTCGTTCAAATTGAAAGCCAGGGGATCGCGACTGGGACGAAAATCGCTTTCAAGTTACGAACGCGTTGCTTTTATTTATCCAAAATTTTGAAGGATAAATTTGACTAGAAAAGTTTTCAACGCAATGAACTGTTACACGAGAATCATGATACTTATCATTTCGAATACATTTGGAGCATGAGGTACGCACGATTTAGAAATTGTATTCGTTTTTAAACTTGCTGAGAAACAGCAATTTTATATGAATATTCGTCAAATTATCCAGCCAAGACATTCATTGTCTTGCATATTTGAAATATTAAATTTACATTCAGTTAATATAGAAGTATCTGAGGTGAATATTTTTTTGATTCTCTGTTTCTCATCGCCATAATTTACCAGGATATTGACGTCGTGATTTTCTTCATTGTCAGGTGATTGAAGATTCCTCCTCGGGCATTTTGTGCGAGACAACACCGATTGGAAAGGCGTCAATCATTCTCGATAAAAAAGTGGAGACAGTACACTGCTATCCTTTCTCGAACAATATTCAACAGTTTTCAGGAACTCAAAGAAAATCAGTGACTTATTTTTTCCTTTCTCCGCATTTGTCCCACATGATTTCATGATGCGAACATATTGATGTGAACGACGTGTATTTTTGATGACAACTTCAGATCCGGATAAAAAGTTTGCTAGTTATTCTAGTGATGATCTCTTGCGTGAGAAACTAGGCGGAGGATGGATAACTTACGACTAAAACAGGAAATGGGACGTGACGCTCTTAGCTCTGACATGGTTACCGATGGCCAGATTGCCAATGATGAAGTGACATACAAGTGTGAATTTTGTGATACAAAGTTCTCGAACAACTCCTCTCTCAAAAAACACACCCAAGTCCATGGTAAAAAGAGAGAAACGGTTAAATGTGGCATTTGCAACAAAACTCTGTCGAAGGCTTCTATAAAAAACCACAGGAGGATTCATTTTGGCGAGAAACGCTTCAAATGTGCAGTTTGCGGCAAATTATTCTTACGTGGTTTCGAATTAGCTCTCCATGAAAGTGTTCACTCTGAAGTGAAGCCATATGAGTGTGAAGTGTGTGGTAAAACGTTCTCGCAGACGGGACATTTAAGAAGTCACAGAACGGTTCACGCTGGAGAAAAACCATTTGAGTGTGATGTTTGCGGTAAGAAATTTCCACGAAAGAATAGTTTGCAGTCACACAGAAGAATTCACTTCGAAGGAAAACCATATGATTGTGACATATGCGGTAAGAAGTTCTCGCAGATTGCCGGTTTGAAAGTTCACGGGAGAGCCCATACGGGAGATAAACCATATGAATGCGATATTTGCGGGAAAAGTTTTTCTCAGCACGGTAGTTTAAAGACACACCGGAAAGTCCACACTGGAGAAAAACCATACGAGTGCGATGTTTGCGGTAAAACGTTTTCTCAACAAAAAAATTCAGAGAGGCACAAAACAGTCCACACTGGAGAAAAAGCATATGAATGCGAGACTTGCGGTAGAAAGTTTTCACTTAAGCACGATTTAAGGAGGCACGAAAGAGTCCACACTGGAGAAAAACCGTTCGAATGCGAGGATTGCGGTAAAAAGTTCCCGTGGCTTGACGCCTTAAATAAACATAAAAAAGTCCACGCTCGAGAAACAAACACGTGATTGCAACTTGTTTAGAAATTTCTACCTCTGATGATGTTCTCATAAGAGGGGTGGCGAAGACACTACAAGTGATTCGATTTATTCCGATCTGAACGAGAAGAACTCGTGGTATTTCCTTTAACCTGTAGATCCTTCTTTCAATGAAACGCATTTTTTCCCTCTCTCCCTAGCGAAAATTCACCAATAGTAGAAGATAAGAGATTGTTCTAGTTCGAATTTTTTTCAAATGTATTCCTTGGTTTCAGAATATTGGTTTTCGAGACGGTTTGCTAAATGAAAATCGGATGATATATATATGAGTGGATATTCCTCGTTACAGTAGCTCGCTCCTCCCCACCTTGAAATCTGACTTTGTATCATTTTTGCTTGTTTTTATTGTTATTACCTGTGCAGTTTGTATTTTTATTCTTCCTGTATTATAGCGGTATCAGTTTTAACAGAGTTTTAGCAAGAAATGAAATAGTTCATTAGGAGTGATGAACATGTAAATTTATAAATAAAGTGATTTATAAAAAAAAAAATTAATATATACACGACTGTATATTTAAATGCAGTAAAACTCCCCTAGGCGGCCATCCCCCTCCTTCGCAGTCAGTTATTCTCGGAACGGACAATAGGCACCATAGACATAATACAAAAATCACCCCCATTCCGCGACCGCGGGGTTGGTTTTTTTTATAAGAGTTAAAAAAACGCAAGTTTTTGTGCGTTTTTTTATAATCTTTATACATAAGCATAAAAACCTTTTCGCGTCAATTGGATTTTCTGTTTATGTATGACGCTATCAGGTTGGAAACATTTGTAAATAGGATGACAAAGAGGCTAATGCTATACGGTTGCTGCTAGCTGGTGAGACAGTCTAAAAATTTGCTCCCGGGGTGACAGGGTGAACCAGACAAATATAATCTATGATCTTTACTGAATAGGTAAAGGATGTGGAACTTTCGGCTTTGAGGATACTTTCTTTAGAGATTCAGTAGAACAATACCAGGCCCGTCATTTAGGGAAGAGGGGGGGGGGCATCCCGGCTTTCGAAAATACACTAAAAATGGTAATATATATACAAATGTATATGTACATGCATTGAGTACATGTGCTTTGCCCCCCCCCCCCCGGGAAAAGTTGAAATGACGGCCCTGAACAATACCCCAGCAGCACAACGATATAGTACAATATCTGGACCACATTGTTTTATATAGAAGTGTCAGAGGAATATCAGATGTCATAACTATGATATAGAACGATATTGTCCTATATGGTACAAATTATTTATGATATTAATCATAGACGGAGATAGACTTGGAAGTCTGGGGGGGGGGGGCACGGTGATGATGATGATGATGTCAATTCATATATACATTAGATCAGTCGACTCCACCTTTGACGCTGGGGGGGGGGAGGGGCGTATCTCCGCCCATGATATTAATTGATCAAGTCTTTAATTTTTCAGACGAATATGTATTTGATTCCATATGAATAATCTTTACTTTGAAGGAGAACAACTTGGGACAATAAATTATTTTAATATAGTTTGAAAAACAGTTCTATATCGTGAACCTAACAAAGATCTATATCAGATACACAATATGCTGATATATCAACATATCGTGTGCCGTGCCTTTAAATAGAAATATAGCCTTCAAATGAAAATTTGGAGAAAATGTGAAGTCGAGCGTACAATTTTTTGTTTGAATTGAAATTAAAAACGTTTGAATGAATAATTTTTCATATGAAATTTTGATTTTAATAGGATTAATTACGTTGATATATCAAAATCATTTCGTCAGTTATAATTGAATCCTTACTGTGTATGTTTTACATCGTAGATGTTGGTATTTTAGGAGGAGCGAGCACTTATCGACCGTAACTTTAATTGCCACTTTATAATTGCACATATTTTTTAATTTAGAGAAATTTGCCTTTGTTTTTGTTGTATATGTGTGTGTGTTTATCTTCAAAATATTTATTATTCGTTTTTTTCCCTATTGATGTTTTCATTTTCTACCATATATGGTAAGAAAAGAAAACATCAAAAAAAGTTAAAATTTTCAAAGTATACTTTGAGAATTTTAACTTTTTTGTGTTGCATATTTTTTATTTTGTATTTTATTAGCATAAATTAATAATTTTAAATAAATAATTAGTATACTACACAATACATTAATTTGTTTCTTGTGCTTAATACAACGCCACAACAGGCAAAATGCCCAACGAGGTGGCTGAGAAAAAGATGCCCATAACAAATATGGATGTCATATATTTCAAAAATACAGCAACCCAATTAAAAATGTAATTAGAAACATTATAAACAATATATACACATGATAAAGTATTATACAATGCCCATAAAGAATACTTATGGTTGTCTTATTCTAAGAATGGATAGCTTCTCGATTTACCCCAAAATGTTTATCGTACTTCTTTTTAAACGTGTCAATTGTGTTACAATTTACTACCTCCGGGGGTAAGCTATTCCATTTATTGACAACCCTATTAGAGAAAAATTCCCCGTGCGACACCATAACCTTGCATTGTCCCTTACCAATCGATACTGGTGTCCCCTCAATTATATATAATATAATTTTTTCAATTATCTGCCTCAAAATGATAATATGTCTCACAATTTCTATTTTGTAATTTTTGTGCATACATGAAAGTGAGAATGATTGAAAATACAAGTAAAAAACCATTACTTGTAAATTAATGTTATAATGGGTTCAAACCCACCCACCTACAGAAACTTACTTTTTTTCCCCCTCTTCATTTCTTGTGAAAGGGCGCCATCTATTGTCGAAAATTTGAAGTATTTGAATATATCACACACATTCACGATATAGATTATTTTTCTGTGACTATGCCTTTTTTAGCAGAACAATATCGTGGCCCAATATAGATCTATATTGGAAACTGAAATTTTACGATATAGATCTACATCTTTGTGCTGCTTGCGTAGTGTGGTAATACTGCATAGTGATTGGATGTGGGGCATAGAAATCGCCAATTCTGAGCCCGATCATTTCTTTTCCTCACAACGATGGTACTACTACACCGCACACCAACTCCGGTCATATATCGCCATACGGCGATTTCCAACCAGTGGAGTCGGATGGGGAATGAAGGCTCCATCCATCGGTGGTCGCCGTAGGCTCGGTAAGTAAAGAACTGGCTTCGAATGTTCTATGCCCGCGCGGATTCGAACCCATGGACCTTGGTGGAAGACGAGCATCTTTACCACTGCGCCAATCGGGCACCACAACGATGATACTGGCACGAGCAGGGAATTTTTTCCCCCCTGAATATTCTGACGGAAAATGGACTACTTACTGACTTCACAAGCAGCGTGCTGAGGCCTTCTATCTCTAGGAAGTGCTGCTTTAGCCCCCTACCCACAATATTTCCAATAACTTCACGCATTTGCATATTGTACATGATATCATTTCCAATTTGATAGCACACTAGTAGGTTTTAAATCCTCTCTGCGAAATTTTTCTTATGTACGACCCCTCGAGCAAAGACAAAAGATCTCGAGTGAAAAACATGTTTTTATCTACTTATACAAAAAATTCTCAAGGTTACATTCTTATCTCAAATTGGCGCAAATACTTGGCAAGCAAAAGAAAATGGTGTTTGTATTTCTTCCGTAGAACTCCCGACGTAATATTACGTCAGTAACACTGGACGGGTTAAGAGACTTCGACATCGTTCGACTCATGCTTAGACTCAACCTGAAGAAAACCCATATGAGTATGTGCCTTGCGGTAGAATATTTTATATATATGTATATAACCAGGTGAAACGATATTAAAAAATCAATAGTGACGGTGACTTGAGTGGGACTAAGAATTCACACATCGGATCAGCACCTCCTAGAGATAGAAGGCCTCTGCAGTCTGCTTGTGACGTCAGTAAGTAAACCATTTCCCTCAGAATATTCAGGGGGGAAAAAATTCCCTGCTCGTGCCAGTATCATCGTTGTGAGGAAAAGAAATGATCGGGCCCAGAATTGGCAATTTCCATGCCCCCACATCCAATCACTATGCAGTATTTGTGAGCCAATCAGGAAGATTCTATGCCAAAATAAGAAGAAACGAAATAGGTTGCTGTGTGTTTCAAAACGTGGCAAACTCGCTAGGTAGTCTGAATGATGTTTATGGAAAACAGTGCAGAGGCCTTCTATCTCTAGGAGCTGCTGATCGGATCGACCTGGTTCTTCGTGGGAGGGTCCACTGTAGGAAAAACTGAATTGTGGTGTTAGACGTTCAAAATTTATATTGCTTCCTAGAATAAAAAATCCTTAATTACAAAAAACTGACAGTTTCGGGACATTTGTCCACCCAATATATATATAGATGACTTCTTGAAGTGGCAGAACTTTGTGAAAATGCTGTTGGTATCGAAGATTTTCATTGAATTCTCGCTCGAATCCTGGAAAGCACTGTTTGCATTGGAAGAGTCATATTATATCGCAAATCGGATTTATATCATCGGAACTACTCAATCGTTGTAGTCATTGACGATTGTTGGACTATAAAACGTACTTTTCTAATCTGTATTTACCGATATGTCGTTTGAACCACAAGCGAATTATTAAATTAACATGATGTCACGTTCATTGTATTGCTGTTTATAATCAAAATATTACTGTAATATGCGGGGTGGTAACTATCGACTGCCCAATAACTACGCACGTGATTCCTTGTGAAAAACTGATATGGAAAAGTGTTTTCACAGTTTTTGGACTCGACCCATTTATTAACGAGTTATAACGCTTTAAAAATTGATTACGTAACTTCCGAATCATGCAAATTCACCAAACTTGGTGGTTTTTGAAACTGGATAACAATGGTTATAACCGTGAGAAGAATTCGAGGAAAAAGTTTTTTTGCCATGGTCAAAATCATGCTCAACAATGTCTGTGTTCAATTGATTTGTCTCGTTTAAATGAATCATGTACCGCTATTAGTTTTGAGATGAGATATTTTTTTTTCCAACTTTACAAGAAACCCGTACAATTAGCATCAATTGGCGACTTTGCATTCTTGAAAATTAACGAAAACATCTAATACGCTTATACTATCAAAACGTGCTTTATGACAGTGGTTCTCAACCTTTGGAAGCCCGCGGCCCGGTTTCATTCATTTTTGTAAGTGGAAGGCCCGGTCAAATACATGATTAACGGAACATGAATGGGGGAAAAAGGAAACGGCAGATTAGTCGCTGCCCGGCGGTTGAGAAACACTGCTTTATGCTGTATATAGAGGAGTTAAAGATTTGAAAAATAGCTTCTTAAAAGTATCACTCGAAAACCATAATATGCGAATTAGGTGCATCAGTACTATCTTGCATAGTTTGCAATGGATATAATTGATTCAGGTCGAATGAAAGGTTAATTTATTTATAGATTGAAAGTGTTACAAATATGAGGCTCATTGAAGAAATGCATATAAAGCAGAAACGTATTTTGCACCAGCTACAGCGAGCGAATATTTTGGATGCACAGTTTTGTTTCCAGCAATCAAATGCGTTGTTTGCAATAAATATGAAATCAACAAGATTCTCGAAATACCCAGGATGCGTTTCTGTTCATTTTTGTCGCACCACGTTCATTTCCTGCACATGAGGGCTAATTAGACCGGGACCTACAATTTATTGTCGATTCCGAACGGTGGGCTTGTTTTTAATACTCATCGAGAGGTTGGCGCGCTAACCCCTCGGTGGGGGACTCCCTGCGGTCAAGTCGCCGTTTTTTATTGTACCCCTGTGTCAGGAAAGTTTTCTGACAAGGTCAAACCGGGTATCGAACTCGCGACACCTCTAAACATCATTTGGTACTTAAGGCGAGTATCTTATCGACCTGGGGTACCGCACCCGTTTCTGTGTATGAGCACGCATGCCATGAATATTTCCACATGTTGACGTAGCGTGGTGAGGAAAACTGATTGTGTGCAATGGATTGTACTTTAAAAAATATTGTCTCGATGAAACAAATCGATTTGCATTTGTTCAATCATAACCAAATCTGAAAATTTTCGAACGAAATTTCGCGGTTGTATTAGATGAGTGGTTTTAGGTGGCACCACAAACACATGAACGATTTTACCCGGTGGCGTAAGAAGCCGTTGATTCTCAAGAGTCAGTGATACGATTGGCTGGTGGTGATGCAACGAAAATGAATGGGTTGCCGGCTTGGCGCCAACATATAACCTAGCTACGTTTAACGATATATTACTCAATTTTACATAGGGCTCGCAATTGTAGTGGCTAACGTAAGAGGCTCTGTCATCGAAGGTTGTGGGTTCGAATCCCATTCAGATCAGCTGCTGCTTTTTTTTTTTTTTCATCTTCATTCCTTGATCTCTTAAATTAATTTTAATTGTTCTGATCTTTCAATTTGGAACTTCGGAACATTTACGGCCGCGGTATAGTTTTGCCATGTTTCTGGCGAAATATAGTTGATAATTTCAGCCTGGGGGAAGGGCCCCTTTAACGGCCGGAGGAACGAAGTGACGTAGCCGAGCCCGCCCGAAAGTTCGGGGTTGCTCGCCACTTTAGGCTCTCGTCGTTCTAGACCACAGGTCTTCAACCCTTTTGTAGTTGCGAGCACTGCCTGTACCCATAATCAAAACAAGAGCACCCTCAAGGCTAGTTTGGTATACGAATGCAGGAAATAAGGATGATTTTATTCCTTGTTTAATTAAAAAACGTGAATCAAGTGCTCGCGAGCACGAAATTGCACACGAGCACTCTGGGGACTTCAGGGAGCACCGTGGTGCTCGCGAGCAATGGATTGAAGATGCCTGTTCTAGACACTACTGAATACTCTCATGTGTTACGTTTCTTAATTTTTTTCCCTGAAAAATCATTCCACTTAGCTTTCAATTTCCAAAATGATGTCATTCCCATTGGGGTACGCAAAGGGGGAGGGTTTGGGGTTCTAACCCACAAGCTGAGATTATAGTGTTACTTTGCAGGAAAAAACGTAACCCCCCCTCTCCCCCCAGGAAGAGAAAAAAATTTAAAACCCCGAAATTCTGCGTACGCCTATAGCCATCCCCATACTGTTTGTTCTTCTAAACATGGTTTGCATGGGCGAGGATACGGGGGGAGGGCATTCCCTCCTCCCAGCGTCAAAGGTGGAGTCGACTGATCTAATGTATGTATATGAATTGACATCATCATCATCCATATCCTGCTGAGCTGTTCAGGATATGGATATCATGGACAGGAAAATATTGTTCAAAATTATCGGAGTTATTTAATGTGGATTACATACTGCCATGGCCTCCACATGGGAGGGCCTGCTGACAGGGCCCGGGACAATTCTAATTTTTTGCCTTTTTCACGCTATAAAGTAACTATAGAAGGGCCCGTGAAAAGTCTGGCCGGGGGGGGCCTAGCAAAAGATCCCAGCCTAGGGGCCAGGGGCGGTCTTAGGGCAGTGCGACCGGTGCAGTTGCACCGGGCGCGAAATGAGAAGGGGCGCCGAAAACTAGAAAAATAACTTTAAGATACTTATTTAAAAAAAGTAACTAAAATATACATAAAAAATGACCGAGATGAGAAAGAAATTGGAGGTTTGTGTGTGTATATAATATTATGGTTATTTTTCGAAAATAAAAGAATCGATGGGCAGTGCACCTATATACGTACAGTACATCGCGATTTTGGTCAGATAAAAATACACGCTCTCTCGAGCTCTTTCCCCCTGCAGGAGATTTTGGTTGAGACGCAATTTCTTTCTCTTTTGTTGTACAGTAAAAAAAAATAATAATGGAGGAATCACCCTTGGTCACTCAATTTTTCTACTAACGAGAGCCAAAGTGTTTTCCTTGTGAGGAGTGTTACAAGAACTGAAGGTGTCTTCTGATGTGGGAAAGATTTTTCAGCCATAGGCCTTTCATGCCTCTTTTTTTCCCGACTTGTATTAAAAACGCAGAATCGAATCGCCAATACAGTACAGGACAGACAGACATGACCGCCCAGAGACACCATCTTGGGATGGTTTGCGCTCTTTCCCAAAGGGATGGACGGTCTCGGAGAGCCAATACAGTACAGTATTTCGAAAATAAAAAAAACAAATGAATATGAATCAAAACCTATGATTAGCTGGCCATTTTAAATAGGGATCCTGCACCTGGACCTCGTTCCTACCTATAACACCAGGAGAAACAAAAATGTGCTCGCATGAGAAAACCCATGCACTTTGGCGTAAAAATGTGTGACGTTTTGCTTTTTTAATGTTTTTAAATCTCATAATTAAATCAAACAAGTTGGGGTTTTATGCTTGTTTACTAGTTAAATAGCAGTAATTCCATTCTAGAAGAAGCTTTTCTGACTTCTTCGTCCCTTAATGCCCAACCAAGAGGTGGGGACAATCACCACACCTAGAGCCTGATAATATGGTGGAATGAATGACTAGCAAAAATTGCCTCCTCTGACACATCACTCTGGATTCACACCTGGGGGGGGCGCTGACTACTGTTTTTGCACCGGGTGCCACAAAGTCTAAAGGGCCCTACACACGCTCAGTTATACCTGCGCAGTTATGCCTGTACAGGCCAACTGTGCAGGCATAACTGAGCGTGTGTAGGGGCCGTCAGTTGACCTGCACAGGCGACCTGAAGGGAATGGTTTTTCGATTCGGTATAACTGTACAGTTATGCCTGCGCAGGTATAACTGAGCGTGTGTATGGGCCATCAAACCGGCCCTGCTCTAACATGTGGGGGCCATGCATACTGCTGCAAATTATCTGCAGCATTCCCCCCCCCCCCCCAGAGTTTTAAATATCAATAAGTCGTTGACGTTCAAGCAAAAGTCACCAAGTCACACAGTAAACTTTTTGACGGACCACCGCAGTTAGTTATAATTTGCAATTAGTTATTTCATTATATGAATCACGAACCAGTCGTCTGAACATCAGTAAACCCGCTGTACGAGTTAGAAAGCTTCAAAATAAATTTCAATATTCTCCATTACGAATTAAAAGTTTAAAGCGGCAAAATCTCAAAACTGGACTTGGTGACATCTGTTTGAACGCCGGCAAAATACACGAGATGATTTTTTTATTAGTGGTAACAGTACTGTAGCGACACCGTGAAAGGAGCCGGGCCATGTCTTTTATACCATTAACACGGAGGTCTTCCACCATTTTCTACTCGCGAGCGCTGTTTGTACCCATCATCAAAAGAAGAGCACCCTGACGGCAAGTTTGGCATGCGAATTGCATGTGAAATCGGTGATTTCAGTCATTGAATGCAATTTGTACAAGGTGTTTAATTATAAAGTCGATCAAGTGCTCGCGAGCATGAAATTGGACGCGAGCACTGGGTTGAAAATGCCTGCATTGTAAGTTAAATGCCTACCCTGAAAGAGCTCGCTTTCCCACCTCCATGCTCGTGCGCGGTGATAACAGGAATAGAGCAGTTATGAACGATCCGGTCGGAATACTCTCGAAGCAATTGCAGAGGAGGTAATTAAAAATTGAATTTGCTAGAGCAGTGATATAGCAAACTTTCTTAGGAGCGGGCCAAAAAAGAAAACGTAGGCAGGCCGGACATTGATTTGGAATAATCTTTACGCTCTTCGAAAACGAAGGGGCAGGATAGGTTGCATTATTTAAAGACTGCCGCGGTTTCATTGCAAATGCGAAACAACAGTTTTGTGTTTATCCTTTACAACTGTAAAAAAGTACTTCCAGGTCCATTCATCTTTGAAAACATTGCTTTCCGAATCAACTTTGCGTAAACCTGTTTAAGGGTATTTTGATAACTTCATGCATATTTAGCACGTGTTTCCCCCTTTTCTTGCATATGCGAAAGTTTTTAAACCATTTTCTACTTAAATTCTCACAACTGCATTTTCTATTAACTGTAAAAATAGAGTGTGATGTGTGCGGTAAAACGTTTTCTCAAAATGGTTCGCACTAAAGGGGGAAACCATATGAGTGTGGTGTTTGTGGTAAGAAGTTGTTTGAGTTTGCTTTTTCTAATCAACACAGAAGAGTGCGTTCGGCAGATAAACCATATGCATGTGATATTTACGGGAAAAAGTTTTCCCTCAGATTGGTAATTTAAAGCAGAAAAGTTCACACCCATACGATTGCGAAATTTGCGGTGAGAAGTTCTCACAGAGATTGCTGGTTTAAAGGCTCACCGGAGAGCTCATACTGGAGTTAAACCATATGGTGGTGGTACTTGCGGGAAAAAGGATTCGTGACTCTTGTTAGCTTTACGGGCACGCATAAAAGACCACGCTAGAGTAAAACCATTCGATTGCGATGTTTGCGGTAAAAAGTTTTCTGGAAAAACACGTTTATAAATACATAAATTAATCCCCATTGAAAAGAAACCAAATGTATGTGATGCTTCTAGTATATCATTTTCGTACCTAGAGGACTTGAATAGACATAAGAGTGTCCACGGTGGAGGAGAAAGCGCGTAAATTGGATGCTTTGGGTGTGTTTTGCAGAAATCTGTCTTCAATGGAAGTAAAAGGGTAAATTGGAAGAATGTGTGTGTGTGGCAATTGTGAATGCGGCTTTTTCTTTTTATCGAAACATTGAAAACAGATCAAAACCTATTGAAAACCGACCGATTTTTTTTAAAACCCCATTATGTAGGTGGCGTTTAACAGTAAGAAATCGTTTCAACTTGGGCGCTTATAATTAGATTCACTCTGAAGATGAGCCATATGAATGTATGTTTTGCATAAAGTGTTTTATAATAAGAACAGAATGTTGACGACCAATTTCAAAAGTTAAGGAAGCCTCACCATTAGAAGCAAATGCTGCTGATACCACTACCGAAACTCCACCTTACTGTATGCTGAAAGCATCCGTCTCAAACATGCCGAGTTCCTTTTTTTTTGCACCACTCAATATGATTCCACGACATTTGTCTCCATAAAACATGATTTCGTGCCCATTTCAGTGTTTCTTCACCTCTCCTTGGTGCTTCGTTGTGACAGGCGATTTCCTAACCCTCTTTTATGAATCAAATACTAGCTTCTCTGATCTGTCTACGAACTGTATCTGTTTTCACTCCAGGACCTTTAATACTTTCACGCAAGGGCACTTTTTGCGTTGAAGCCAATCTTCCAACGGTTTTGTTTTCGCGTAAACTTGTGCTGCGTTGCCTACCAAAACCCGGGTGTTGGCTTTGTCACAAGTGTGACGTCAGTTTAATTACTATAGCCAATCGCTATTTCCTGTCCTGTTCTCTCTCTTTTTTTCCTTAATCCTTTAATTGGCAAGCGTATAAATATCCGTGAGAGTAAAATTTTGAGGAATAATATTTTTAGAGGAGATCTATCAATACCTATAGGTATATTACGCGAATGAGGTCATTTCATGACCAAAAAAAAGGGGGGGGGGTATTGCATTTTAAGCAACACCCTGTATTTATATACAATACAAATACAACGCCACAACAGGCAAAATGCCCAACGAGGTGGCTGAGGAAAAAGATGCCCATAATAAATATGGATGTGATATTTCAAAAATAGCAACCCAATTAAAAATGCAATTACAAACAATATATATACAGTCAAACCTCGTTAGTGCGTCACTCGGTTAACACGTCACTCCGCTTACCGTGTCGCTTTTTGGAAGTCCCAATTGTCCTCAGGCAGGAATTGGCACAGCTATGGCTTACTCCGTTTAACGAGTCACTCCGCTTACTAAGTCATATTTTCGCTCTCCCAAGAGTGACTCATTAACGAGGTTTTACTGTACACGATTAAATATTATACAATGCCCATAAGAATACTTATGGTTGTGTTATTCTAAGCATGGAATAACCTCGATTTACCCCCAAAAAAAGAAAAGGCGGCACGATTGAATTTTTAGCAACAAGTGACGTGGAAAAGAAAAACACGGTTATCCTGTTGGACTAAGGCCCAGTTCACACTGGACGATATGGTCTGCAATACACAGCGAATCCATCTAGATTGTTTAAAAACATGAAATCAATACCAGTTTTTTGTTTTTAACCAATCTGTGTCCATTTTGTTACTGGTCATGGATCATATCGCTTGTCCTATCGGCCATGTTTGAAAAACTGGACATATGGTCATTGAAAAACTGGACATATGGTCATCTACATGAGTTAGAGAATAATACAAAAATGTCATTTATTACTTGCCAACTTACTTTTCTATCATCGTTGAAGAATGCACAGCAATACGTCTCCTTCACACATGGTATTACACTCCATAATGACGGGAGTCAGATATCGTTCTTGCTTGGCTTGTCACGAAATGTAGGAAACGGGTACCTTCGAGTCATTCTGCTGGTAATTATAGGAAAATTCATGAACGGCTCACGAGTAAAAATCAAATGTTTACGAGCTGCTCAGAGGCATCAGTGCCGGAACGAGCTCAAAATGCTAAATGCCTTTACGTGAAAAATACCGGGTGGGCAAAAAGTCGAAAGAAACTTTGAAAATTCATAAAAACCGGAAAAATAACCGAAATAAAAAATGGTTTTGCAGGGTTAGCATCGCTAGGTCAAGGGATTGTTTTAAGACAGAAAAAAAACCTTCAAAAACAGCCGATAGGTGGCGCTGACGTACACAAGTCAAAGAAAAGATACGCAAATAACGAACAGAATGCCTCCAAATCGTTTATTACAGCAGTATGTGTCCCACATGATCACCACCACAGGTTCACGTAAAACAACTTCACCAACAAAGCTTTCTTCATTCGCACTCAGCATCCTTGTTCACATACACGGTTTACAACGGTGATATGATTGTGGATTAGGAGCGGCAGTTCTTATAACCGTATCATTTGCATACTTCCACCGAAGTCGCTCGTACCAGCGCCACCTATCGGCTGTTTTTGAGATTTTTTTTTTTGTCTTAAAAAATCCCTATGACCTAGCGATGCTAACCCTGCAAACCGTTTTTTATTTCGGTTATTTTTCCGGTTTTTATGAAGTTTTAAAGTTCCTACGGACTTTTTGCTTACCCTGTATAAGAAACCCATGTTGTGCTTGAGAGCTTCTCATCACCTATAGGCACCAGATAAATAAATAAAAACATGATTTATTCTCTCTCTGAGGGCCCGGTCCTAGAAATTCTGCCGCCTGACATCCTTAACGACTGCCTGAAAAGAGTTTTCGCCTCTATTACCTTGATACGGTGGTTCATCCGAAGTGTTGGTCACGACCAGTGCCGTCTTAACGCATGGGGCCCACGCGGGGACCTCAAGAGAAGGGAGGCCTCAGAAAAATCACTTGGCCCTGGGGCCCCGATGATGCTCTTAAGACGGCACTGGTCACGGCCCCCTTGGGGGGGGGGCGCGTATAAAGTTGATTATTTAAGATGTCACGAGAGAATTTCCTAAATAAAAACGTTCTGATGGAGTTGAGTTAAAGATCAAATCAATATATAATAATTCTTTGAAGTGGAAGGGTTGGGTCCCATAGTGGGCATTCTTTGCATCCTGTTTGCATTCTTTCCTGTGGGTTTTGGAAAAGTGTCTGCCCTTCAAAGGATTAGTTGAGCTATTTAGCACAAATATATGTTATAAGACATAAAAATTCTACTAAAATTTACTAAAAATAATTTGAAAATTCCATTCAATCAAGTATCACAAATGTGTTTTTGCGCATTTTTGGGAGAAAACATCAAAAATTGATAAATTAGTATATTCATTCTGAATACAAAGACAAAACGCACACACATTTATTGAAAATCCAAGAAACGCTCTCCTCATTCCTTAAGCCGGGTTTACCTAGGAGTCGAATTTCTGCGCCGTGTGCAGCGTGAAAACGCCTATTGGTTAAAAACCTGAGTTTCAAGTTTTCTGACCAATCAGCGTTTTCACGTTGCTCACGGCGCAGAAACTACTCCTAGGGGGGAAAAAAACCCGGCATTATTTTTTAAAATCGTGATTCTCCCTTCCGCGTTATATTGCTTACATGTTGTTATGTTGCGTAGCATAAAGATACGTTTTTCCTTCCTTTTTATTCATACGTTGCAGCGAAACATTCTAGCGAAGTAACAGCCCCGAGTTCATATGTTTGGGACATAGGCGGAGATAGATTTGGAAGTCTGGGGGGGGGGCACGATGATGATGATGATGTCAATTCATATATACATTTATACATTAGATCAGTCGACTCCGCCTTTGACGCTGGGGAGGGAGGGGCAATGCCCCCCCCCCCCGTATCTCCGCCCATGGTTTGGAACCAGAGAAGTAGTGTGCAGGAGAGAACAAAGGGAGCCCGTGCCCTCATGATTAAAAATTAAAAATATATTTTCAAATATTTCAGTAAAAAATTAAAATAACCAAAAAAAACCGTATGGTATCTTTAACAATATCTGTTGGTTTAAAATGCTTTTTTGAAGGTTAGTAGCTCAAAATTTCTCTAGGAGAGATTCCTTGTGCTCCCCGAAACATAATATGCGCCGCCCAAAACGTTGACCTTGCGTACGCCAATGCTCGAGACCAGGGCGCAGGGTACTGTAATGTGGTAGGCCTTCTCATGGTGCAACCTGGTAACGCAAATTCTACCACAAGTCCATTATATCGCTTGATCATTGTTTGGAGCAGCATAACCTTGATGGTGCTTGCACCTATAAAAAAACAAACTTCAATCCGAAGGTGCATATGCACCCTCGAAGGAATGATAGCACACGTCGCAGCAAATTCGTCGGAGGAAAATCAACAAATCGTTCTCCAAAAACACCCTCCACCGCTCTTGCGATTCGACAGCCTATTCTATGATCAAAAATGCTTGTTTAAGTGTCTCATATCACCTATCAAATTTTGCCCCATGAATTTAGAATCACCCAGTATTTTGCATGTGAAAAAGACATCAATGAACTAAAACCACTCACGCCACCTATCAAATAAAATTGTTACAATTCTTCGAGTGAAATTAGTAATCGGATTTCGATTAACGTGTCATATAAAAAAGCGATATGATATGAAGTAATATTATATAAGAGCAATAATATATTAGTTTAATTATGAAGTTTGCCTCGAAATGTTAATAGTTGTTATTTGTGCGTGGTAAAACATTGTTAGTAAAACACGCAAAGTGTAGCTGTCGCAGGCTTTCTGTGATAACATTCAAAAATAATACATACGTGCGGTTGCAGTTTGCGAGTTTTACTAACGTTGTTTTACCGCTGACAAATAACAACTGTTAAAATTTCGAGGCAAATTTGATAATTCAACTAATATTATTACTTATAATATATTAACTATACATAATATCATGTCATATTGTTTTTTTTCACGCGGCACATTAATCAAAATGCGGTTACTAATTTCAATCGAAAAATTGTAACAGTTTCATTTGATAGGTGGCGGGAGGTGTTCTAGTTCATTGATACGTTTCTCATGGAAATATAATACTAAACTGTATAATTGTTTTCAACATTTTCTGGAAGGCATATTTTTGCTGATGAAGTTTTATTTTTACCCGTTATAGACAAAAGTGCCTCAGAAACGCACCATTTTTTCATGGTGGATAAATTTACAAATTATGGTCGCTTAGAGTCTCAGAATGCTTCCATGTGCGCAGTGTTTTTTTGCTATGCAGAAAAAAAAAAATTTCCTATATTGTATAAGGCAGCATATTATTTTACTATTCCGCACAGTTTTGTAGAAGGAATGTGGCGGTTGAAGACAAACACTTTATTATTAATTTGACAATACGCAAATATACGTATGAAATTGAGCGCGCACACAAACAATAAAGACATCTGTGTGGCCCCAAGGGACAATTGTCCTTCCAGGAAGCCTATAAGATTTATATCTTCTCTGTTTACACAAGCAAAATAAGAGAGAGAAAAAGAAATAATTATCGTATATACTCGTGTATAAGCCGACTTTCCCCCCCCCCCGCACTTCAGGACCACCAAAATCGCAATAAATTGAAAACCCGTGTATAAGATGACCCCAAAAAATCTATACATTTCAGAGAAAAAAAAATTCTTATATTTTCATGAAAAATTAATAGTTTACGGAAATTTACAATAGAAAACGATTAAAACCTTTCAATCCGTTTCTTCTGAGTCTCCAAGCTCATCGTAATCCGTCAGATCATCATAGGGGATGCGGCAGCTTTGCTTTCATCTTCATCTGGGCTGTCATCGCCATTGTCACTTTCAAAGAGCATATCATCTTCAGTTCCGTCCATCGCATTGCTGATGCAACACGTTTTGAAGGGTCGGATGATAATTTCGGTGGAAACAGAATTCCACGCCTCATGTACCCATTGGCACACTAGGCCAATCTCTGGTTTCTTTCAAGGCAACCACTTTTTTTTGTAGTTTCTTTATCATCTATAAGCCGACCCCCCCTATTTGAGGAACGAATTTTTCCACAAAAAACTCGGCTTATACACGAGTATATACTGGTAAATAAGAAATAAAAAGGAAAAATAATAGTAAAAGTAATATAATGAGTGATACATATATATACATACATATTTTTCTTTTCCTTTAAATATTTCTATTTGTTTAGCCGCCAATTTGAACCAAAGTACATTACAAGGCATAAAGCAATGAGATAAAATTTATCACAGAAAAAATATAGAATAGACGATTGTAATTTCACAATTATGAAGGTTTCGCAAAAAGTTCAAGAATTATATATATATATATTGTAGGTGAGATTCAGTGTGCAAGACATAATTTATGTGATAGTGTCTAGATATGCTATTAGCGGGACATGTGAAAATGAAATAGAGCGAGCAAAACATTTCATAATGTGCTAGGAAAACATCATTTTCATTATTTCAGACGTTTTTACTTATTGATATATTTCATTTTTTTTTTGTTAGTGTTGTTCGTTGTTTGGTACTCCGATTAGGAAAAAATTCATTATTTTAGGTGCATTGAAAGAGAAACTTTTCTGGAAGAGATGTTTTTTAGTTTTTGGCATTTGATATTCGTTTTTAAGTTTTACCGAGGTTCTATTTGTTTTTCTCTGTAACCATTCGTTGTGTGTGTGTGTGTTTCTTGTAAGAAGTTAATCATTCGGTAAATATATAGCTATTTATGTTATTATTGTTTTCACGATGTGTGTCCATTATCATACTTCTTATTTTATTATATATGTTGCTTAGTTTTTCAATGTTAGTTTGATATGCACCTCCCCAAGCACATAAGCCATAGGCATTTATCGAGAAAACCCAAGCATAGAAAATATCTTTTAGAAAGTCTGCATCTATTAGGTACTTCAATCTATATATCAGGACTGTGTGTAATCTTAAGTTTTTTCACAAGTTTGTTGCAATGAGCACTCCATTTTAGGTCCTCTTGAATGATTATTCCTAGATGTTCATACTCGTAAACTCTTTCTATGAGTTCACAATTACAGTTATGTTGTTCCTGTGGGTGACAGCTATGGATTTTAACGTGAATTTCAGTATCATGATGGATGCTTCATGTTTTTATGCAGTGATATTTTGTTTTGCTAATGTTTAGTTTAAGCTTATTTTTTGTCATCCACTGATTGATATTTCTACAGTAATTTTCAGTTTTTATTAAAAGATTAGTTATATCGTCATCTTCTATACATAATGCTGTATCGTCTGCAAATGAGATTAGCTGTCCGTTCAGGTGCATTTTGCAAAAGTCATGTATGTAAATTAAGAATAATGTGGGACCCAACACTGATCCCTGGGGAACACTTTTTTTGGTTTCGTGGTAATCACTAATTTTCTTATTTATAGTAACAGCTTGGTGTCTGTGTAAATAATGAGTTTTGAACCATTCAAGTACTTGTCCCAGCCTTATGTAATTTTCTTGTTAATATATTTAAGTCTACGTTATCAAATGAATGCTTTAAATCAAGATAGACTATTATGCAATATTTGTTATTATTATAACCATTATTTAGATAATTACAGAATATAGCCATTTCAGTATTTTTGTTTTGCTGGAATCCATACTGGTTGCATGCAATAAAGTTGTTATGGTTCAAGAAGCTAATTAGTTGCCCATTCACATGTTTCTCAATAACTTTTGAAAATATTGGAAGAACTGAGATTGGTCAAACTTCCTTCTACAATTCAAAGACATAATTAAACATTTATTACATAACTAACCTACCGAAGTATACAAAACCTACAAGAACGAGCGGACCGCGTGACTGTCTGGTCTGAGCCGCCAAACGCCAGTCCAGTTTCTCCATCGCGCAGGCGCGCTCTTTTCCCCATTACGCGGACAGCGCCATCCAGTGGTGGACGCTGTCGCCACAGTACCCCTGTTAATCATATCTTTGAATTGTAGAAAGAAGTGTTTGTCTTCAACCGCCACATTCCTTCTACAGCAGATATCGAAATTCTGTGAGCAAAGAATTTCGCTCACAGAAGTCTGCACAGGTGTGGTAAAAGGCAATGTGCCCCCATCTGGGAAAAAAAAACTAAAGGGCACATTTCATGCAATAACATTTTTCCTTTTTATTGCGAGCATCTCGGTGGTCACCATTCCCTCCCCCCCCCCCACCATAACATAAGACAGATATTTGGTGGAGCCTCCGCTATAGTGAATTTATAGTGTAAAAAAAGAAAAACAATGAGGTTTGTCCCGGGCCCCCGTGCTAGAGCCCTGCTAGCTCTACCCTTGTAGGGATCATAGTGCTCACTAAACCATTGAGGATAGGTGCTTGATTTCCCACTCAGGAGATATTAACCGACGACTCATATGAACACCTTGTGATTCAATGATCAGCACATCATGATTTCAGTTAAAGCCATATAGTGATAATTTTAATCAAAGCTCTCGATCCGTGAATAGGCCTCCCAATAAGCTGACAGGGCTCCAACTTCGTGAATCCCAACCATGAGTTCAACCGGTCATGGCACGGAGACCCTTGACCCCACATACCGTAGTAAGACCCGAGGCTGCAAGAAACACAGCCAAATATCAACAATACAACGATTAAAATTTGTTTTCAGAGCCAAATTTTTCAAATTTAAACTACACTGCTCAAAACAATGAGGGGAGCACATGGTTTTAACAAAATTACGCAAAGATGTATACCGATAAGTAACATAAAATGAATCATCCATAATTTAAAGCCTAGCAGGAAACGGAAGAAGAAAACTTCATATCAAAGTTGATGACGTCAAAAACCAGAAAAAGGAGATAAATTCAGAAACGGGATGTTGCAGAAACGTCTATTTTACTGCCGTAACTGTGAAATTCGATTGCGCAGTATTTTTTTTTGAGACAAGGTGACTTGAGGATGTCTCAACAACGTGATTTACCGGAATCCATGGCATGGCGTGTTATAGGCAGACTGGAATCCGGGCAAACACAACGTAGTGTCGCGGACGCTGTTGGAGTCGCCAGAAGTGTTGTTGCAAAGCTGTGGAATCGATTCCAAGAAACAGGAAATGTTAGACGTCGACCAGGGCAAGGTCGGCCACGCGCCACTACAGCAACTGATGACCGGTATTTACGGTTAACAGCCCGTCGAAACAGAACAGAGAATGCTACGCAGCTGCAAAGACGCTTGCTCTTGGCAACAGGACGAAGGGTGTCCAGCCAAACAGTACGTAATCGGCTTCATGAGGGAGGGCTCTATGCACGTAGGCCAATGGTCCCCACGCCACCGTGCGGCCCGAAGAAGATGGGCTGCTGAACATCGAGATTGGGAGCAACATGATTGGAGCCAAGTGCCGTTTACAGACGAGTCCCGATTCAGTCTGGAGTGTGACACCCGACGTGTTCTGGTATGGAGGGACAGGGGCACTCGAAATAACCCCGCATTCGTTCGTGAAAGGTCACAATACAGACGAGCTGGTTGGATGGTATGGGGTGGAATCAGCATAGGCGGACGTACGGACCTGTATATCATTCGGAATGACACTTTGACGGCCCGAAGGTATGCAGACGAGATACTGCGACCTCATGTCATCCCTTACGCTGGAGCTAGCGTGCTCCCCTGACCTGAGTCTAATCGATTCAGGTCATCCTGACGACGCATTGCTGCGCGACCAAGGCCGCCTGTTACTGTCCGAGACTTGCAGATTGCACTTCTTGAGGAGTGGAACAGTATTCCCCAAAGTCTGATCGATAACCTCATCGCATCCATAGCAAACAGGTGTGCAGCAGTCTTAGCTGTTCGAGGAGACCACACGCCCTATTAAAACTCATGCATCATGTCTAAACAGTACTTTTTTTTATCGTTTACATGTAACCAAATTGTTGCCCTAAATCATCTTTTCATGTTTTTTCCATATTTTCAAAGAATTAAAGCTTAATTCCAAATTTTTATACGTCTTTTTTCTGTATTGCGCATTGATACGCGTGTACTATCCATTGTATGCCAATACGTGGCTGTCTGGCACGGTTTTCTTCACTTTTTTGCTTGCTCCCCTAATTGTTTTGAGCAGTGTATATACGTAGGTAGGCCTACAGTGTTATTAAGGTACTCCTCAGCTGGCCTTTGCTAAAAACGTCTCCGATCTGATTGAGGTACGTTGACTCTTCCAACTCTCCCATCCGCACTTGTATACTTGTATATCTTCTTGTATACTTGTTTCGTCTATCTCCTTTCGTTCATCCTCTCTCTATATATATCCAAACCATCTCAACATAACTTTTTCAATCTTCGACACTACATCTTCTTTCACTCCACAACGCTTCCTAAAATTAACTTTATAAACTTTATTTAAAGTTTATTAAGTTATTATTTTACTTGTGTTGTCTTACGGATATCTGGCTCCCTTCTCTGGGAAATGTGTGGAAGACGGGTTCACTGTAAGCTCGGCCGACGAGTTGTTAGTCGGAGGACGTCGTCGATGAAAGACCAAGGCGGTCCGTCGTGTGGGTCAGAGGCCCCAAAAGCATCGTCTTCGGATGGTCGCTCCTGGTGGATTGCTTCAGCAGCGATGACCGATGTTGGATGCAGATGAAGAGAGAAGGCCTCGGAAGAGCCGTCATGAGAGGTGGTGGCCCAGGAGCATCGTCTTCTATGATCTGCCAGGGTAGAGGTTGACGTTCTTTAGTATGGAAAACATTGCATGTCCCCCCCCCCCTCACCCCTATGTTCTGAGAGGAGACTCGTCTTTTGCGTCTATCTTAGGAAAGAAGCCTCATTTTCGACAACTTTTTTCCGAACTTCACAGTTTCGACCAAAATCCAGTTGGGATTGGTCGCGGAAGTGTCACGTGACATCATCGTCAGGCTTTCACTCTTTTTTTTTTTTTCGACAAAAAACCGTGAAAAAGATGACTCGCTTGGAAGGGGAGGGAGCGAGAACAAAATGGCCAAAATGCATGTCTAAAACATGATTTTGTAAAAATCTGGAATTTTTGTGCACCTGCACGTAGTATGTTGGGGAAGAGCCGCACTCAAGGGGCCAAAAAGCCGCGGTTTGCCGTCCACTGGACTAAAGAAAGGAAAGTCGTTCGGAAAAATGTTGATAAAGAGTGTAAAGATCTTTAACAAGAAAGAGGAAGAACCTGATTTCTTTTTCAGTGACCAGCTTCTCTAGAAATAGGTGACACTTTTTGGAAGTTCTGGAAAGGAAGTTCAAGTATGCTATTCGACGCTTAATTCATCTCAACAAAGAGTTGAATAGAGCATTTCAACACTGAAAAAGTATTATATTTACTTGCGTCACACGACTTTCCATTAAAAATTATTTCGATGTGTAAAAATTTCCGAGAGTGATATTTCCATTGTCATAATAAATCTGCCATAAAAAATTCCGCCCCCTGTAATCATGCCGCCTTAGGTGACCGCCTGGCGCCGGCCCTGATTAGGTGCTGACACAGAGAAATTTAGGACCTTTCGAACACATGGTTTCTTGTCCATCCACACAGAAAAAAAATTCTATATTTTCGCAACTTGCGTTGCTAGGTAACGATCCTTATTTTTCTAGGATTGTTAGAATCTTCGCAATTTTCTTCGGAAAATGCGAAGCGTGACGTCATAATTTTGCCACCGCGGGTAAATGTTCAACTAGAGGTCACTGCATTACCAAATAAAGGGTTAACGATTAAACGTCACGTGTAGACACTAAACCAGTTTTTTATTCAGAGGAGAAGGACGACGAGGCCGCCGTCTTTTCTAAACGCCTTGAAACTTTCACTACCAATTTTAGAACCTGTATGGGACATATTTGTCGATATATAGAGCGATTTTGTGGTAACTCACAGTGTATATTTATATATTATATCGTATGTATACGATCTACCAGGATATTGATATATTTTTGTTTTCCATTACTAGGTATTTAAAGAATAAGAGAAAACAATACTTTCAGGAGAACGAGGCTAGAAAAATTCCGTCTCCAATTTAAAGAGTGATCTCTCGCTATCGTCAGCTCATTGAGAGAGAACAAGCCATGCATTCTGGAGGAAACAAATTCGAATGCGAGATTTGCGGCGAGGAATTCTCAAGACGTTTCAATCTACTCCTTCATAATCGGACTCATTTCGAGGAAAGCTCGTATGAGTGCGATATCTGCGGTAAAAAGTTGTCTCGAATGCGTGATTTGCAGTCACACAGAAGAACCCACACCGGGCACCGACCTCACGAGTGCGGCGTTTGCGGTAACAAATTTTTGAGAGCACATCATTTGAAAGAGCACGAGGTCACTCATTCTGGAGAAAATGGGATTGAGTGCGAGCTTTGCCACAAGAAATTTTCATGTCCTTCGAAACTGATTCGGCATTGTGACACTCACTTTGAAGAGAATGCATACGGATTCGACGTTCGCAGCGACAGTTTTCCTTCATCGTCTTGTTTGAAAGACCACAAAATCATTAATTTTCGGAAAAAAAAGGTTGAATGTGAAATCTGTGGTAAGAAATTGTCGCGTATTCCTAACTTGACTCGTCATTACCGGATTCACACTGGAGGGAAATCACATCTCTTTGATGTTTCCGGTAAATGGTTCACAAAAAGTAATCATCTGAACTTTCCCGAAAAAAGCGTTGAATGCGAAACCTGCGGTAAGACATTCTCACGTCGTTTCAACTTGATTCGTCATAGCAGGATTCATTCTGGAGAGGAACCACGTGAGAGTGATGTTTCAGGCGAACAATTCACCGGAAGTAATTATCTGAAGTCGCAGAGCCAAGTCTGCATCCCAATCAGACCATACGATCGTGGAGTTTGCAGTGAAAATGTTCCAACAGCGTCTCATTTAAAAGAGCCCAAGATCGAAAAAAACGTTGAAAACGAAATCTGCGGTGAGAAACTCTCAAGCCGTTCTCTTCCGATTCGTCATAGTCGGATTCATACTGGAGAGAAATCACATGAGCCTGATGTTTCCAGTGAAGAGTTCACCCAAAGTAATCATCAAAAGTCGCACAGAAGAGTCTACATCCCAATAGCCCCATACGAGCGTGAAGTTCGCGGTGAAAATGTTCCAACAGCGTCTTATTTAAAAGAGCCCAAGATCGAAAAAAGCGTTGAAAACGAAATCTGCGGTGAGAAACTCTCAGGCCGTTCTCTTCCGATTCGTCATAGTCGGATTCACACTGGAGAGAAATCACATGAGCCTGATGTTTCCAGTGAAGGGTTCTCCCAAAGTAATCATCAAAAGTCGCACAGAAGAGTCTACATCCCAATAGCCCCATACGAGCGTGAAGTTCGCGGTGAAAATTTCCCATCGATGCTTCATTTAGAGGAGCACAAAATCGAAAAACCCAAAAAAAACGTTGAATGTAAAATCTGCGGTAGAAAATACTCACGCCCGTCTAACTTGAATCGTCATAGTCGTACCGTACATATTCATACCGTGGAGAAATCGCATGAGCGTGTTGTTTCCGGTCAACGGTTCACCGATAGTAGTCAATTAAAGTCGCAGAGCCAAGGCTACATCCCAATTAGCCCAAATGAGCGTGGGGTTTGCAGTGAAGATATTCCATCAGCGTCTCATTTAAAAGAGCCCAAGATCGAAAAAAACGTTGAAAGTGAAATCAGCGGTGAGAAACTCTCAAGTCATTCTCTTTTGATTCCCCACAGTCGGGTTCACACTGGAGAGAAATCAAATGACCGTGATATTATCGGTAAACAGTTTACCGAAAGTGATCATCTCAAGTCGCAGAGCCAAGGCTACATCTCAATTAGCCCAAATGAACGTGGGGTTTGCAGTGAAGATATTCCATCAGCGTCTCATTTAAAAGAGCCCAAGATCGAAAAAAACGTTGAAAGTGAAATCAGCGGTGAGAAACTCTCAAGTCATTCTCTTTTGATTCCCCACAGTCGGGTTCACACTGGAGAGAAATCAAATGACCGTGATATTATCGGTAAACAGTTTACCGAAAGTGATCATCTCAAGTCGCAGAGCCAAGGCTACATCTCAATTAGCCCAAATGAGCATGGGGTTTGCAGTGAAGATATTCCATCAGCGTCTCATTTAAAAGAGCCCAAGATCGAAAAAAACGTTGAAAGTGAAATCAGCGGTGAGAAACTCTCAAGTCATTCTCTTTTGATTCCCCACAGTCGGGTTCACACTGGAGAGAAATCAAATGACCGTGATATTATCGGTAAACAGTTTACCGAAAGTGATCATCTCAAGTCGCAGAGCCAAGGCTACATCTCAATTAGCCCAAATGAACGTGGGGTTTGCAGTGAAGATATTCCATCAGCGTCTCATTTAAAAGAGCCCAAGATCGAAAAAAACGTTGAAAGTGAAATCAGCGGTGAGAAACTCTCAAGTCATTCTCTTTTGATTCCCCACAGTCGGGTTCACACTGGAGAGAAATCAAATGACCGTGATATTATCGGTAAACAGTTTACCGAAAGTGATCATCTCAAGTCGCAGAGCCAAGGCTACATCTCAATTAGCCCAAATGAGCATGGGGTTTGCAGTGAAGATATTCCATCAATGTCTCATTTAAAAGAGCCCAAGATCGAAAAAAGCGTTGAAAGTGAAATCAGCGGGGAGAAACTCTCAAGTCGTTCTCTTTTGATTCCCCACAGTCGGATTCACACCGGAGAGAAATCACATGAACGTGATGTTTCCGGTAAACAGATCCGCGAAAGTAATCGTTTAAAGTCGTTCGGAAGTTTGTACATCCCGATAGCCCCATACGAGCCTGAAGTTTGCAGTGGAAATTCTCCATCGGCGTCTCATTCACAAAAGCACAAGATCAAGAAAAAGCGTGGAAAAAGCGGTGAATGTGAAGTCTGCGGTAAGACATTCTCACGTCTCTTCAATTTGATTCGTCATAGTCAGATTCACACCGTGAAGAAATCACGTGAGCGTGATGTTTCCCGTAAACGGATCCGCGAAAGTAATCGTTTAAAGTCGCTCAGAAGTTTCTACATCCCGATAGCCCCATACGAGCCTGAAGTTTGCAGTGGAAATTCTCCACCGGCGTCTCATTCACAAGAGCACAACATCAAGAAAAAGCGTGGAAAAAGCGGTGAATGTGAAGTCTGCGGTAAGACATTCTCACGTCTTTTCAATTTGATTCGTCATAGTCAGATTCATACTAGCAAGAAATAACACGAGCGCGTGATGTTTCCGATGTAAAGTTCACCGAAAGTAATCATCTGAAGTTGCAAAGGTTTGCCAACATTCTAATACTCCCATACGAGCGTGAAATTTTCCATCGGTGTCTCATTTAAAAGAGCCCAAGATCGAAAAAAAAGCGTCTAAAATTGAATCTGCAGTGTGAGAACCTAAGCGTGTTGTGTTTGCGGTAGAAGCTTCACGTAAAAGAATAATTTAAAGGTACTCGCATACGCTTGCAGTCAAAAATCCCCGTCAGCGCCTTATTTGAAGAAGCACACGTTCAATCAACGTCCAATTACAAGATTCGAATGTGAGATTTGCAGCAATAAATTCAATCTGATTCGTTCTAGAGAGAAACTGCGTACAAGTGTGATATTTGCGGTGATGATTTCAGAAACAATGAGTAATTTCAAAGAGCACAGTCTTCCACAATAGAGAAAAACAATGGAATGTTGTTCTGTTTGCGATGAAATATATTCACGAATACAGAATTTTCAGAGGCACTTTGTGAAGTGTCCTCACAAAGTTGTGACAACTTTCTGGAAGCTGCTTCAGCTCAAAGTATTCCATTGAGATGTTCACAAAATCTTTCTTCAGTCCAGGACCTATTGTGTAGATATTCTATAGTTTTGGAGATCGTTTTGAATAAAATTCAGTTTGAATCCTTTTTTCTTGGAGTCATATTCTATGAATATACTGAAGAGCAAATAAGAGACACCTATCTAAGTATCGTGTAGCACCACCTTCGATCCTGATGACGTCGGCGATTCCTTTGGTCATGAATTCGACATGTCACCTTCTCCACTCCCCCCCATTTAGGCCGTTCACCGCCCAGGCTCTGTCGGCAATTGTAAACTTTAGCTATTGCCCCGATTAAGGGGCTGGGCGTGTCGGGTGCTTGTTATCCATGTAGACAAATTATACACATGACAATAAAACAGGTATTATTAAAACACAAACATTTGACAAACAATGATGAAAACATTTCACCCTCAACATGAAGTTATAAGAGGGGAAAAAAACACAACACACACAAGTTCTGTTAGCCAAGTCCCTTGTTTCCTTAACCGTGTGAGTCTGATTGCTGTTTCAGCCGCCATCTCCCGGATCGCCTTGGTTCAACTGGTTGAACATTGTTTCTCCTTCAATCGCTTCGTATTTTTTGTGCAGATTTTGCGAATTTGTCTCCTCGAATGCAACAAGGATGTGTAATCTCCATGTTGAGTCAGCATTTAAAGCAGGTGTTTCTTTCACAGCACCAGGCTTCGATCAGTGTAGCGTCCAAAGTGCATGGAATGGAAGCAGTTTTCGCGCAATGCACTGCATCTCCCACTACACTGCAAGTTCATTTGTTGTTTTTACTAATTAAACAACAATCTCAAAGCGATGGAGATATACTGGGAGTGGGAACGGCCCGTGGTGTGACATGAACATCAGTGTTGCTCAACGCCAATTTTTGCTTCTAATGCCAGCTGTTGGTATGAGGCCGTGTAATGCTCGCACTGGTTTCCTGTCGTCGTCCCATCTGCGTTGCCACTTAACAATCATATAACTTTCCAATGTACATTTTGCAGCCGAGATGGGGGGGGGGGGAGCTAGCTGTATCGGTGGTTCAAGTGGTCCCCCTTCCATTGCTGCGTTTTTCGCCTCCCTGTTCTGTAGTTAGTTTCCCCACTTACCCAAATGTGTTTTGACCCACATCAGTCGCACTTGCGGGTTCTTTTGGAGAAGACTTCTAGTTTGTCTCACCATCTGGTCAGGGCCGCAACTAGATGCTTGGTCACCCGGGGCAAGTGCGCATTTTGGCGCTCCCTTGTAATGTTAAAGGTAAGGTTTTTAGAATTAAATTTGCGCCTCCCTCTGGTCCAACGCCCGGGGCACGAGAGCCGCCTGCTCCCCCCCCCCCCCCTAGTTGCGGCCCTGCATTTGGTGACAGAATATTGCATCTTTTAGGGTTTGAAGACTGGTCAGGCGATCGAAGCAAATTAGGGGTGGTTTGTTACTTTGTGTCGCTGCTTCCATCATTTTCATTATCGCGAAGAGTTCGGCTTGAAATACGCAGTTGTTGTTTAGTTTGGCGGATCATATTTGCTGATTACATTGTGCCCTTGGACATCTACATATGCAGCTGCTGCATCATCGGTTGTGCCAGTATAAACTCTATGGTGTTTAGGGTCTTCTGTTTAGTCTCGATTTGTTTTTCTGTCAGATGCTTTGGTGGATGACATGTCCATCTCGTCTCTTTGGTCTGGTAATCACCTGGTTGTATTGTGTTTTCACCAGTTCTATTAATTTATGGCGATATTGCCAAATGATGTGGGAAAAAGAGATGAGCGACTCGCGAACGTATTAAGCATTTTAATCCATAATTAAATACGACATCACAAGTATTAAGGAAAAGAAGCATACACGGAGAAAATTGAGAACTAACTATACATGTCGACAATCCAGAGCGAACCAGTGATGGCTACCTCTTCCAGCCAAATTTCCCTCAAAAATTTCCCTTTTGACTAAATTTTTCCCAGTCATTATGAAAAGTGTGCTACCATCTAGCGGGGAGAATATGTAATCAAGTATTTTACAATAGAAAAGTATTGCACCGCATTAATTTCTTTATTTTTTTCAAAAAATTATTTTGTTTGACGAACTCTCAAAATTTCCCACAAAGGCTAAGAAATTTCCCATTTGGACAAATTTTGGCCAATTTTTCCCACGAATATGGGAAATTTCCCACAAGTTAACATCACTGGAGCGAACTGACTGGGGACGCCTCAGTATCGTGGCTGTAACAAGAAGAAACTACTCGCTCGATTATACAGGCTAAATTGGCTCATTGGCCCAAAACATGCTTTTTACAAAAATTATGTTAATAATCCCCACAGTTGCGTGTTCAAATCACGTCCGGGTCACCAATATGGCGATATTGCCAAATGATGTGGGAAAAAGAGATGTGCGACTCGCGGACGTATTAAACATTTTAATCCATAATTAAATACGACATCACAAGTGTTAAGGAAAAGAAACATACACGGAGAAAATTGAGAACTAACTATACGTGTCGACAATCCAGAGCGAACTGACTGGGGACGCCTCAGAGTCGTGGCTGTAACAAGAAGAAACTACTCGCTCGATTACACAGGCTAAATTGGCTCATTGGCCCAAAACATGCTTTTTACAAAAATTATATTAATAATCCCCACAAATTGTCGCATTCTTGTTAGCAATGTTGATTTTGCCCGTACTTCCAGTCGTAGTGATGGTAGTGGCAATCCTGTCACAATCTGAAGAGTATTTGTCGGCGTGGTTCCGTATACGCCGTGATATAGATCAACATCTCGGTTTGAGCTGAATCCACCTTTTCCCAATTGTTGAGTGATTCGTTGCAGGGGCGTCGGAACTGTTTCGAACCTGTGGGTGCCCGTCTTGAGATTCATATAGGAAATTTCGATTTTTGAATCAATTCTGTGGGTGCTCGAACCCGCTCTACAAACTTCCGTGGGTGCTCGAGCACCCCCGGCTCCGACGCCACTGATTCGTTGTACTGTCGCCCACATCTGCCCGCTGTTACCATGCGAACTACCCTACGTCAACCCATATGCTGTTGTCCACGGCAGTTGGCATTTGCAGGAATTCTTTTACTGGAATCGATATGTTACGGTAAAAGCCCGAAGACGTAAAACCTAGGTTTTACTGAGGCGAGGTGGTAGAAGCCCGAAATTACGCTCATAAACGTTTTCATTTCGGACTTCTACCAAGTCAAAATACGTTTTAATGGATAAATTGACCATCATGAACTTATTAGCTCCCTCTCATTAATTAATTAATTAACAGTTGTAATTATTTAATAATTACAATAATTTAATAATTATAATAATCCAATATTTATAATGACTTAATTATTAACTATCGAATTAATCAACTACCTAGACCTCAATACTTCCTGACGCTAACGAAATAATGACCGATTATCATTAATTAATTCATTCATTCATTCATTTAAACTTCATACGTTTAGACGAAAATTAATTAATTTGAAACCCGTTGAAATCCGTTTCCAATGAAACAATTGACCATCGATGGTCTGAGTAGATTAATTAGGCAATTAATAATAAGTAATTATTGCTTAATCAATGTCATGACGTGAAGATTCACTGAAGTTTCAGACAATTTCTTTCATTAGGTCCTAATTACAATGGACCTAATGAACAATTATTTCTTAATTCATCCGTTCAAAATTTCCATTAATTTTTTTTAAATTTACATTCAAGAGAGAGAGAGAGAGAGAGAGTGTGTGTGTGTGTGCGCAGGGTCGTAGCCAGAAATTTCGTTCGAGGGGGGACCATTTCGGGGGGGGGGGGTTACCAAAGTGACAGAACAAGGATTTGACCATCTTTTTCCCTTTTTTCGGTCATTTTCTCACATTTCGGGAGGGGACCAGACCCCCAAGTCGTCCCCCCCCCCGCTACGCCCTTGTGTGTGCGCGTGCGTGCGTCGATATTTTTCAGCATTTCTTGTATATTTTGTGATAATGTGTGCATTTTTGGATGCTGAATCCCCTCTCCCACAGAATAGGCCTAAATAAAATCGGTTCTAAGGAGGCTTCGAAACTACTAAGGGGTCATTCAAGTATTAGGTCAGCATCGAGGGGGGGGGGGGGGAAGGGGGTTCCGAATATGCTGACTTTTGATGACAAGGGGGGGGGGGAGTTTGGAGGTTGTTACGTCATCAACCACCGTTTTTGCAGATATGAAATATTCTAAGCTGCTGACGAAATTTTGCTGACAAGGGGGGCGAGAGGGGGTCAAAAATTGCTGAAAATCTGCTTACGTAATACTTGAATGGCCCCTAAGACGCTTCTCGCCCTGCAATTATTTTCGCACCGGGTCTCGCTTCTTAAAAAAGCAACACTGGCCCAGGGCCCCAAAGATGAGATCTTTGGAAGTATCCAGGCTAGACTTTTCACAGGCTTCTCATAGTGTGAAAAAGCAAAACCAGATGAAAATCATCTTATACCTCAGGGCTGAATCAGGCCCGTCACCCCCCCCCCCCCCGGTTTAGAAATGACGGCCCTGGGCTGAATTCTCGTCAGTCCCACTCGGTTTACGGAAAATTCACCGACAACAGTACGACACGAGTCAGTAAGCGAGAAATGATACACAGTAGTGAGTGACGCGTGGTGTCAGCCCCGGCATATATATAATTTCATTTTTCTCCTTGTGGCACGACCACAGGAATCACCAAGTCAAAGCCGTCGGGCTCTATGCTGTTGTTGTTGTTTACATTTGTCCGTCTGCTCTCCTCTAAATCTTGTTTCATTTTACTTTGTTAATATTGTAAGTAAATAATTGTTATGTTATATTCAATAAATGTTTCTTATATTACCGTTATATCTCAAAGTCAGCTCCATTAACTATATTGGTGACCCTTATTTTTTTGAACGCGCACGATATGGCAGCAATGTCTCCATCACTCAGAACTTTCAAGCAGACGGCGTGGCGATCACCGCTTTCTGGTGCGAGATGCCAGCGTTGTGGTTCGTGCACTTGGAGGCCCAGTTCAAAACGGCAAGAGTTACCAGCGAAGAAACCAAGTACAACATCGTGGTAGGCGCCATGGACCAACGACTGCTCAAAATTAGCCGACAAGGCCGATAAAATTTTCGAAAGTTGTGATTACGCAAATCTAAATATCATGCTATCGCGTAACCAGAAAATGACGCTTTTCAGCCATCATCGCATGAAATGTGACTTGCCTCTCGGATCGAAAAATTAACTAATTAACTAATGAGGTGCAAGAACTGAAACGAGCTAGAAATCGACAACACTTGACCAGCCGATCGCGATTCCAACGAAGTAGTAACAGAGATTCGACTCATCGCGGCAAGGACATTTGCTGGTACCACAGGTGTTACAGAGATGTACAAAGCCCTGTGCCTATGTCAGTTCATCTAACCAGGAAAACGAGCCGGCACATCATTGATAACGACGTGTGATACCAGCCAAGTCTGAAGTCATCTTTTTATATTCGATCGCTCTTGTAATAGACATTTCATGGTCGACACCGGAGCGAGCGTTTCTGTGATACCGGCTGGTAACTGCAAATCAACGACCCTTTTCAGACAAGAATTTTTCCTTGTACGCCGCAAACTCGACTAAAGTTGTCACTTTCGGCGCCGAACGTCTATACCTCGATCTTGGTTTAAGACGAAGGTTTCTCTGAACTTTCATCGTGGCAGACGTGTCTAAGCCAATACTCGGCGCAGGTTTCCTCAAGGCATTCGGCTTACTCGTAGACATCAAACGCCGACTCCTCGTCGATCCTGTCACTTCACTTAGCTCATGGGACAGGGTCGTTGCTGGTCCTTCTTGTGCACTGACGACTGTTTCTTGGACGAACGCGTCAGAATTCTGCTCGCCGAATTTTAATGTTTGACTCACGAATCATCCGTCCTGAGAACTGTGGCTCATCGTGTAGCATCACATTACCATAAAAGGCCCACCCGTTGTTGCCAAAACACATCGCTTGGCTTCAGATAAGTTGCAAATTACCAAAGGGCCAGTCCTTTACACCTGGTGCCAAAGAAGATTGGTGGGTGTAGACCATGTGGTTACAGAGGTCTCAACGCCATCACTCAACCTGGTCGATACCCGATTCCAAACCTGCAAGACTTTTCATGAAACCTGCACCGTTCACGATCTTTTCCACTATCGACTTGGTTCGTGCATAATCGTAATTGACTAGGGACAAATAAATTATGTTATGTTATGTCTTATGATCAACCTCGAAAAATGCTCGTTCGCTCATCCTGAAATCACCTAGCTTGGTCATCACATCACTGCTGAAGGTATCCGTCCAACATCCGAGTGAATCAATGTCATCCAAGAGTACAAGAAACAGTGAAAAATCTAAGAAAATATCTCGGAATAATCAATTTCTACCGCCGATTTATTCCCAGTACTGCGAAAAATCAAGCTATTCTCAACGACTACCTCAAAGGCGGCAAGAAAAACGACAAATATCCAATCGAGTGGTCTGAAGAAGCTATTTCAGCATTCGAGTCAACCAAGCATAAGCTCATCGACGTCACATTTCTTGCTCATCCTTCCCCTGATGCAGAGCTTGCTGTCATGGTCGACGCATCCAATATGGCTGTAGGAGTTGTTCAGCAAAAAGTCAACGATGATGGGGCAACCGCTAAGCTTCTTCTCTCAACGACTGACTCCAACTCAGACTCGTTACAGCTTTTACGACCGAGAACTTCTCGCTGCGTATTCAACAATAAAGCATTTCCGTTAGTTCCTTGAAGGCAGAAAATTCACACTCTACACCAGGCATCTTCAACCCGTTGCTCGCGAGCACCACGGTGCTCCCTGAGTCACCCAGAGTGCTCAATGCTTGTGTTTGATTTAGTGCTCGCGAGCACTTGATCAACAATTCCAATTAAATACTTTGCATCCAAGGATTGAAATAATCATGATTTCATGCATTCGCATATCAAACTTGCTGTAAGAGTGCTCTTCTTTTGATGATGAGTATAGGCAGTGAATATAGCTCACGACTAGAAAAGGGTTGAAGAGCTCTGCTCTATACTGACCATCGTCCTCTAATTTTCGCTATTCAGCAGGAAAGGCTTCTCCTCGTCAAATACGCCATTTTGATTTCATATTTCAGTTCGCAACATGCATACAACATATCTCGGGTAGAGACAACGTGATAGCTGATACCTTGTCCATACTCGACGAAATTCATTTGCCTCGAACTGTGAACCACACGGAAATGGCTAAAGCACAGGAAGAGGTGATGCAGTGATCAAGATACTTTCTTCAGACACAGGTGTCAAACCTCAAAGATTTTCAGTTTTTGATTCCAGCATGCAAATCTACTGTGATGTTTCCACTGGACAAAGCAGATCGTATATTCGAGAGTCCTTCCGGAAAACTGCTGTCAACTCTGTTCATGGACTTTCACATACTGGCATTGAAGTTACTGCTATACAACTATTGCAAAAAAAATGTGTTTGTCCATCAATCAAATAAGGTGGCAAAACATTGGCAAAATCCTGTCTGACATGCCAGAAGTCCAAGATACACAAGCATACCAAAGCACCTGTGGGACATTATCTACCAGTTTCCAAGCGCTTCGACGAAGTACATTTGGATATCATCGGTCCATTACCCTCTTCAGAAGGACATCGGTATTGCGTAACCTTGATTGACAGGTTCACAAGATGGCCTGAAGCCTTACCGGTTACAGATATCCGAGCCCACACTGTGGCAGCAGCAATATACTGCTATATTGCTATTCTTAGTGTCATTATTATCGACCAAGGTTCCCAATTCGAATCCCACCTCTTCATAGAACTGTCACACATCATCAATTCACAAAACATCGCACCACTGATTATAATCCCAAATGCAATGGTTTCATCGAAAGATGGAATCGAACCTTGAAAGCAGCTAGCAGATGTCACAGCAATAAGCAATGGGCTTGAGTATGCCTACAGTCCTCCTGGGCTTTAGGTCCACATTCCGGGAAGAGTTCAACTCAACCCCAGCAGAAGTGGTTTACGGCACGAACATACACGACTGCCAGGGGATTTACTTTGATACATCCGCTTCATCTCCTTCTACGTCCGATTTCATTAACTTCGTGACCATTTCAGTGACTTGAGACCTTCTTCACCGACAAGGCATTCAACGCCACATGTTTTCGTGTCTTCAACTTAAAACAAAAACTAAAGAACAGAGTGGAGTAGTGTTAAGATGGTTCGTCACCGTGAAGGTTGTCGTCACGGTCCCGGGTCATCATAGGCGGAGATACGGGGGCATTGTCCCCCCCCCCAGTGTCAAAGGTGGAGTCGACTGATCTAATATATATGTGAATTGACATCATCATCATCGGGCCCCCAAACTTCCAAGTCTGTCTCTGCCTATGTCCCAGATTCAAACACGGGAAGCTCTAGAGCGAACTCGAAACGGCCACAAGGCCATACGACAAAATCTGATGATCGGACGCCGCAAGGGCAATCCAGCCTAGCACGAGAGGAGGACCTTGATTTGAGGCCCAACTCAAATCGGGCTATTGTTCAAAACCTTACGTGTTAGTAAAACCTCCCGGCCCGCCCCCCTTGCAAGCAAAAGTGGGAGAGTCGTCCTCTATCAAGAAGATCCGATTACAAATTTACTGAAACAAGGCATTATACATGTTACATCGCCTTTTAAACGTTAGTGACACAAATACAAAGAAAAAAACAACAACAATATACAACATGTACGATGTGATGACTGTCCTGCCCGACAGCCGCTCACATCTCTCCGTAATCGATGTTTGCCCTCAGTCTCCTCACCTCTCGCTCAAGGATCTTGCAGGCGGTTGCGTTAAATCGATGCGCCGTTGGCAAGTTCTTGTTCCTCTTGGCGTTAAACTCTCCGCAGTTGCAACAGCTGGGTTCGCTCCTGCGGTCCTTTTCCTTGAGTCCCTCTTGTACATTCCTCTTGCGGGTCTCTGCTTGACTGCAATTCCTTGCAGGTGATCATATTGACCACACCGGGAACATTGCAAGGGTCGGACATACTCCCTCACAGTGCTCCGGCGCCAAACGACATGCACCGCTCCTCTTGTCGTGAGCATCTTGAATGTTTCAGGATCCGTTTCGATGATCCAGTCCCTAGTGTTTCGTATTCGTGAGGCGAATTTGCCTGAGTGATGGCGTTCCACCCGTGGCCACCTCTCCCAGATGATCAAGGATTTCGCCTTCTTCGATCTCCTTGGCCACAACGTGTATGATAACCCTTGAGTTATTCCTCCTCGGCTGTCCAATCGTGAACTTTGAGTTCAGCTCGGGATCCTCCTCCAAGTCTGCCTTTAGTTTGGCAGCATCCAGACTGCTCCCCACTTCCGCCAGTGCGTTTCCTCTTCTGGTTGGAGTCCACAACACGGACACCTGCTCCCGTTTGGGTTGTAGGACTTCTTTATCTCGCTGGTGATTCCGGCTGTAGAATCACATTTCAGACTGAAGGTCACGATGTTTCGTGCTCGCCCCTTTTTTTTCTTATCCTGTCCTTGACAGAGGCCCTTTTTTTCCATCAAGGCTTTCACGTAGGGAGCCGGAGAGCTTCCTTCTCTTTTGTTTGTTCTGCAATTTCCTGTCCTCTGTCCCTGGCAGGCATAAGTCTGCTGCACGCTGTAAGTCAAACTCGGGAAGGATATGGGTAAGATATTTTCCCCAACGAGCTTGAGGCCAGGGCCCGATCATGACAAATCGGGGCCCTGGGCAAGGATACTTTTGGGCCCCCCCACTAATCTAAAATAGATTTCTCGAGTGTAAAACGATATAAATTGCATATTTTTAGAATTTTTTGTCTGATCAAAAACTTTTGAACATAAAACTGAAAATTTAAACCATTTTGTTTCACGTGTACCCTTTAGTTATCAAGAAATAATAAAGTATGAGACAAATACTAACCACATCAATAAAATCACCAGTTGCATGGCTAATGCATCACAAAAATGTTTTACTGCGAAGTAATTCACTTTTTTTTCTGCTTTTCATTTTCGCAAAATCAACAATTACATTACTGAAATCCAATTTTTTTGTTACTTCTCCTTCAATGCAGAGTAATGCTAAAGAGCTTAGTTTTTCCTGCAGAATACTAGAGCGTATGGTAGACTTTAGCCGCTTTAACAAAGAAAAGGATCTTTCACCAGAACAATTTGTTACTGGCAATGTTAAAAACATTCTTACGGCACTATCAACATTGGAAAATGTCTCTTCCAGCTCTAAACATTTCAGTTTTTTAAACATATCTGCAATATTATATCCATCTTCCACAAGTGAAGAAAATTGCTGTCGCTCTTCAGGAAAAGAATCATCTAAATCCTGAGGGTAGGATTTTTTGCAAAGAAATCGCTTTATCCATAAGTTTTGATTTCAACTTCATTTCACTCAGGCAAGCAAACTTTTTCGCTGTGCTATTATACGGCTCTTTACGAAAAGAAAGGTGTGAAATTAAAGCATCACAAACAGCATAATAAATACTTGATTTATAAGCTTCACGGGGTGTCAGGTCAACTTCACAGCTATGTACTGCATGAGGATCTTTGCTTCTTGGCTTTAATTTTTTTTCTTGCTACATCGTAATCAACATCCGGCTCACACATATCTCTTGCTAATTTTTCATACTCCTCAAAATTGTCTCTCACATATTGAGTAAATTCAATTAAAGATTGGTACAAAAGTGTGACACGCGTTAAATTCATAGATGATTTTTGAAGTTCCACACTGGTTTGATTAAGCCTTTGTAAAAGGGTATCCCATACAACGATGTTCAGTACAGTTTCCAACTTTTTCAAAAGGGCTTGTGCCTCCAATTTTGTGTATGCAGTTTCATTTTCTTCTGTACCTAATCTGTTAAGAGTAAGTACAATGGCATTATAGTTCTTCCTTAATGATTTAACGGCATGAGCATCAGCACACCGCCTAGTAGTACTGCGGTTCTTCAATGTTGAAAAATCGCCACGTTTTTTCAGTTCTTCATTTAGTATCTGCCACCTGTGTGTTGATGAAGAAAAGAAAGTATATATTTGTTGCGCAAGACAAAAGAAACTGCATTGCACCACTGCATGACTCAACAGCATTGACACCAACAAAGTTAAGAGAATGAGCTGCACAAGGAACAAAATCAGCGGCAGGATTTATGCTTTTTATTCGGGCTTGTAACCCAGAATATTTGCTGGCCATATTTGACGCATTGTCATAGCTTTGGCCACGACAATTTAATACATTGATTTCAGCATCTTTTAGAGTTGTTAAAACAATTTCTGCTAGGGTTTCTGATTTATGGCTGTACATTGGAACAAATTTTAGAAATCTTTCCACAGGTTCAGCTCCGGCAACATATCGAATCACAAAACACAACTGATCAAGATGAGTAATATCTGGGGTAGAATCAATAATAATTGAGTAGTATTTGGCAAGCGGAATTTCATCAATGATTTGTTTTTCCACTTGTTTAGCCATTATATGAATAAACTGATCTGTACATGTTGAGTGAGGACAAATAGCTTACATTTTCTTTGCCAGGATTCCCATATCTCTCCAAATGTTTTGAAAGAAATGAATCAAATTCGGCTATCACTTCTAAACAGCCTAAAAAATTTCCATTGTGCCTAGATCCAACAGTTTCATTATCACCCAAAAAAAGGCAGACCCCGTATAGCCAAAAATTTCACAACAGCAACAACTCGTTTAAGCACAGACATCCAATACTTCGTCTCCTCTTCATATTGCTGTGCTGTACCAAAGATGAATCAACTCTTTGTGAGACATTTGCCCGGGTGTGACAGATCCATCATGGCTTGCTTATGTGAAGAAGAGTTTTCAGTGTGGGCGGGTGCATGTGTGGTGTAGCAGTAGTAGGTAGGGCCTCCAAAAAATGGCTGGGGGATCCATGATGTTCTTAAGTCAGCCACCTCGTTGGGCAGTTTGCCTGTTGTGGCGTTGTATTTGTATTACATGGCGCATTGATTTTTGCGTCTGCTGCAAAATAATTTTTTAATGAACTAGCAATTTCCCTCCCCCCCCCCTCCCCCTCATCTTTCTGTTTTTTCAACTTTCTCTTTGCAGAGCCAGATAAATAAGTTCGAGAGGACATCATTGAACTTAAAATATTGAAGTTACCATTGAGCTATAAAATGCTAAACACGTTGAAAACAAGCATTGTTTGATTTTCTCTGTTATGGATTGTGATGCCTTTGCAACGGCTAGCATCGCAGCACCGGTGCTTCTTCTCATCTGAGATTTAACTTTTTTTTGGTATCAACAGAAAATTCCGCGAACCGAACCAATCGGAACTCATTTTTCCTTTATTAGAAAAAGTAGTATTACAGTTGAAGAATAGAAGTTCAATTTCTCTCCCAATAACTGTAAGAATATTTTATTAATGTAAAAAAAAATATATATTTATATTTTCTATTTAAGTTTTCAAGTTTTACTTAAAAAAAACAACTTTTCAGATTTTATTATTATAGATTTGGGGGCCCCCTTCAAACTGGGGGCCCTGGGCAAAGTCCCGATTTGCCCATGCGATAATATGGCCCTGCTTGAGGCGACCACCAATAGATGGCCCCTTCATTTACAACCCAACTCATTAATGGCAGTAAATTTCAATATAGCGATATGGCCAGAGTTGTTGTTTGGTGAAGTATAGCAGTTGGTGAGAACGTGAGCGAGAAACCAGGTGATTGAGCATATAACAGAGTGAGCAACACTAGTGAGTTGATGATAAAATGTGTGATCTAGAGATCAAGTGACCGGTCTACTCAGAGCATGGCTCCCCACGGGGGGGGGGGGGGGTTAGAGAGGGCTCTAGCCCGAGGTCCGCGAGAGTTCTCATCATTTTTTGCTTTTTCACGCTGTAAATTAACTACAGAAGGGACCCGCAAAAGATAGCAGCGTAGGGGCCCCGCTCAAGGATGTGGAGGCTATAACTCATAGAGTGGCATAGTGAGCGGCATTGGGTAAGTGGCCTATGTAAGTGGCCTAAGTAAGTGAGTGATAGAATGAGATACCTATATATATATATATAGTGATTTACTGAGTGGCCTCTTGAGAGTGAAGCTAGCTCTAGTGACAGGCCGGCTCACTCATTCACTTGTTCACTCAATCATTCGTTCATTCACTCATGTCGAATTCATGTCGATGAATTTTACATTCGGTGAATTTTCCGGCGGTGATTGTTCGAAATAACTACAACTGAAATATTATTAGAATTTTATTTAGGATTAAATAAGAATCTTATCTGCGATTGTTTATTAGACTGAAAATAATCTATCTCTGATTATTGAAAAAAAATTTATAATTTCAGCATTATGTCAACTCTCGCTAATTATGTATTTAAAAATTTGAAATTTAATCTAATCGACGTTTAATTTTTAATACTCAGCATTCCTTATCCTATCCTGAGATTGAATTTGTTTCCTCCGCGTTCCTCATTGGACGGGCAAGTGAATCTTCCTCCCCCTTAAGGCGGAGTTTGTTTCATATCTATAAATTAAGGGCGTGGTCGCATGAAAAAATTAATAAGAGGCGGAGTCAAAGGAGGAAGCGGCTGCATTTCATTTGCCTCTTACTTTGTTTTGTTTTTTCCTCCACATCCTATAGGCTGATCGGCGCTATTCATTTCTTTTGGGACAGAAATTTCATAACTCTTTACGTATTCATTGCATTGCACACGTAGGATTAGTGTCCTAACTTGGAGCCGTCCGTTGGAAATGCCGAATTTTCATCTATTATGGAATTCTGCATTTTCATCTATTCTGGAATTATGAATTTTCATCTATTCTGGAATTGTGAATTTTCATCTATTCTAGAATTATGAATTTTCATCTATTCTGGAATTATGAATTTTCATCTATTCTGGGAATTTTCATTTATTCTGGAATTATGAATTTTAATCTATTCTGGAATTCTGCATTTTAATCTATTCTGGAATTATGAATTTTCATCTATTCTGGAATTACGAATTTTCATCTATTCTGGAATTATGAATTTTCATCTATTCTGGAATTACGAATTTTCATCTATTCTGGAATTATGAATTTTCATCTATTCTGGAATTATGAATTTTCATCTATTCTGGAATTATGAATTTTCATCTATTCTGGAATTCTGCATTTTCATCTATTCTGGAATTCTGCATTTTCATCTATTCTAGAATTATGAATTTTCATCTATTCTGGAATTCTGCATTTTCATCTATTCTGGAATTATGAATTTTCATCTATTCTGGGAATTTTCATTTATTCTGGAATTATGAATTTTAATCTATTCTGGAATTCTGCATTTTAATCTATTCTGGAATTATGAATTTTCATCTATTCTGGAATTACGAATTTTCATCTATTCTGGAATTATGAATTTTCATCTATTCTGGAATTACGAATTTTCATCTATTCTGGAATTATGAATTTTCATCTATTCTGGAATTACGAATTTTCATCTATTCTGGAATTTTGCATTTTCATCTATTCTGGAATTCTGCATTTTCATCTATTCTGGAATTATGAATTTTCATCTATTCTGGAATTCTGCATTTTAATCTATTCTGGAATTATGAATTTTCATCTATTCTGGAATTCTGCATTTTCATCTATTCTGGAATTCTGCATTTTCATCTATTCTGGAATTCTGCATTTTCATCTATTCTGGAATTCTGCATTTTCATCTATTCTTTAATTTCGAATCTTCATCAGTTGAGAAAATCTGCAATTTCATCATTTCTGGAATAATTTCTTTCATTTATTCTGCATTTTCATGGATGCTGGAATTATCGCTGCCATTTTTATTTTTCTTATTTTCAATCTATAGATTCTCAATTTCCTAAAAGTTCTGAGACAATTTCTTTCATTAGGAGCTAATTTTAATTGGTTTTTGAATTATTTTCCTCATTAATTTGAAGAAAAAAATTCAGTTCGAATTTTCATTAATTTTTTTGTTAATTTACATTTAATTGTGTCTATATATATACATATTTTTTTTTTTTTGTACGGATATTTTACGTGTATTATTCCTGTATATTTTGTAATAATGTATATGTTGCTGTCGAAGCTCGTAATTGGCCAGTTCGCGGAGTGGCCGGTGATCTCTGGTCAAAGTGAGATAACAAAAGACGTGATTCGGGTCAATCGTTAAGTTGGCGAATTTTTTTCTTCGTAATTATGTCCGCGTTAGTTATGGCAACCCATCCAACCGCTATCGAGATGCGGTAATCATTCCCCCCGAAATTTGGCAGAAAAAAAAACAATTTGTGTCGCCTATGGGCCACACGAATTTTACGGCCCTTCTCCCATTCCGGTCTGAATTTTTTGACGACTGCTTACTCGAATTTGTCAACCCTGTGCTTTAACCCGCTTGGCTTCCCCCTCCCCCCACACACACTCCTACAAGTAACACTCGTTCAGTCCTTCACATGTTTCCACACTGTTTTTTTGTCGCTCACATACTTTCACACGTTCTAGGTCACTCATTGACCTACTTTACTGCACAACAACTCCGGCCATATATCGCCATAAGGCAATTTTCAACCAGTGGAGTTGGTTTGGATATGAAGGCGCCATCTGGTGGTTGCCCCAGGCCCGGTAAGTGAAGTTCTTGCCTGGATTCGAGCCCGTGGAACTTGACGGTAACCTTCATAGTGGATGGCGAGCATCTTACCACTGCGCAACTCACTGACCTGGTCCCTCGCACTGTAGGTCACTCCCTTGCTCACTCACGTGATTGCAAACACATGCTCAACCCATGTCCCTCGCGGGCCAATTGTGGCCCTCGGAGTTAGCTGATGTGCCCCGCGAGCTCTAATCTAATTTTATAAAAATGAACTAAGCGGCGCATATATTACTAGATCACTTAAATGACCCTCGGTGCAGTTGCCCATCACTTAAGTTTTCGTTGCACATTCTCAGATCACTTAAGTGACCTGGGTCACATTTAGATATCACTTAAATGACCTGGGGCACTGTAACAGACCACTCATGTGGCCTGCGACACAGTTTCAAATCACTTAAGCAGACACGCGACATGTTTTCCAACCAATGCAGTGGTCCGCACTCTCCAAAAGGTCTAGCACCTTTGCTCTACTGCTCACTGACCTGGCCCCTTGCTGTCTGGGCAGAGGTGTATTATACAAATGTCGTTGCCAGTTCTCTCATTCCTCAAATTTTCCGCCCTGGCCCACCCCATACAAGGGTGGGGCTGACAGAGTTTCAGTCCTGTGGTCCTGAACGATTCTCATTATTTTGTGTTTTTTCACGCTATAAATTCACTATGAAGGGGCTCGTGAAAAGTCTGGTCTATAGGGACCAACCAAAGATCCTATCCTAAGGACCTTGGTTCAGGATATGGGGGGGGGGGGCATGGGCTATAACCCGCTAAGGCCCTCTGTAAATACGCCAATGCCTGCACCATCACAAATAGAAGAGCACCCTCCCGAGAAAGTTGGCATACGAATGCATGAAATATCAGGATGATTTCAATCCTTGAATGCAATTTGAATAAAAGGTGTTCACGAGCACTCCGGATACTTCAGGGAGCACCGCGGTGCTCGCGAGCAATGGAATGAAAAGATTCCTGCTTTAAAGCAAAGAGAATTAAATTAATTCGAAATTTTTTGGATGATAATAAAACTGCACGATTGACTTTTGAGTTGCCTACACAATTTATTTTATAAATTAATTGCTTATACACAGTTCGATTTTATTCCCAAATATTTTAGATCAATGTTTCTCATTCTGGGGCCATATGGGCCCCTTGCGGTACTGGGATGTTCTAAGAAGGGGGGGGGGGTCACGGGTGAAAATCAGAAGAAAGGAAAACCACAAAGAACTTTGAAGAAATAAATCTTCCATATGAAATATGGTGGGCAGACTACTATGTGACTACTTTCAGAATCTAGCAGAGCTGTCTCTGGTACCAGGACAACCACAACCCATGTTTCCATAGCTCGGGGCTTCATGTTCATGGGGGTCTACATGATGAGATTTGACTCTATGAGTTTCGAGCGAAGTATGCAAATATTTAAGCTTTTACTTAGCTAAGTATGGGCGCCCCCCCCCCGGAATACCACTCTCCCTGATACCTGGTACCCATGATATTGAGACTGCTATGCATAGATTCCCCACACGAAGGAAGCTCACTGAAATCCAGCCCAGGGTAGGCAAACCATTGTAAAGGCATATACACGTTCGAAACGCATTGTGAGGGAAGCACGGAAACCAAAGTAAACATTTCAAAAGTCATTTTTGAGGCCAAGGATCCATTGTTGCTCGCCAGTTTTTCGCCCATTTGGGGCATTTGCCCAGCTCTGATGATTTTTTTTAAAAAGTAGCCTATATCATTCAAGTCCGATCCTTTTTCCTATATATGTTGAATTTGGCGAAGATCGGTCTAAAATTGAAGATTTGTATAGAGAACATACACACACAGATGGACAGAAAATCAGTTATATATATATATATACTTTGCTAGCCATAATACCCGGCGCTTCCCGGGTTTTCTTCAATTACTGGGAGGATTGGAAAAGTGACAAACCATTATAAAGGAATAAACTGTTATAATGGCAGCATTAAAGATGTGACTAACCATTGTAAAGGCATATACACGTCTGAAACGTATTGTTGGGAACCACGGTAACCAAAGTAAACGTTCCGAAAGTGATTGTTGAGGCCCCAAAACCATTATTGCCCATTTCGGGCATTTGCCCAGCTCTGACGAACTTTTAAAGTAGCCTACGGTTCAATCCCGGTCCTGTTTGGTATATATATGCAAAATCTGGCGACGATCGGTCTAAAACTGTAGATTTGTATAAAGAACATACATACATACTTTCACATTTATATATAAGATATAGATTTGTTTCTGATGAAGTCTCGGCGTATAGTCTGCAGATGCAAATTTCGCTACTTACAGAAAAAGTATCATCGTATAGTCTGCAGCGGCTAATATCACCGCAAAACCTGCATGTGAAAATTTTATTGAACTCATAACCACAACTATAGATCTATCATTTACACTCGGAACATTCGAAGTAGTAAAATGATGTCATGCCATCACAGGCATGAATATGCATTTTTTTTTTAGTACTCGACCCCGATCGAAAAATCGACACATATACCGCTCCCCGAACAATGTTTGCGTTCGCCGCAAAGAATGCGCGGAACTGTTTGACGGCTAAAAAAGCCATTCTTACGAATACATCGCACTCAAATGTTCAACAATGGTACAAACTTTGTCTCCGTACCAAAAAAGTGGGTTACCAATCTTCTGCCAACGGAGAGTGCACTGTATCTTCGATTCAACGCTATAATGCTCTTGTGTTATCTTGGTGCAGTGATTCCCTTTCGTCGAAAAATTCCCTTTCGACGAAATTTTTCCCACGCATTCAGAAAAATGTGCTGCCATCTAGCGGGGGAAATACATAACCAAGTATTTTACAATAGAAAAGTATTGCACTGCATTAGTTTCTTTATCTTTTGCAAAAATTCTTTTGTTTGATGAACTCTCAAAATTTCCCACAAGTGCTAAGAAATTTCCCCCTTGGGCAAATTTTGGCCAATTTTTCCCACGAATATGGGAAATTTCCCACGAGTTACGATCACTGTCTTGGTGTGATAACCAGAATTCAACGGTTAAAACGACCAAAGGTCGTTTAAAAACAATAAAGGTCACTCGATCACGCCAACTTGGCGAGATCATTATCGCCAAGGTGTGAAATTGCTGACTCCGGCCACGTACCGGGCGAAAGTACACTTCAAGATGTAATTTCGGCTAGAATAGACCCGTTATTGGTCACACAAACACAAGTTGCCAATTTGTGCGTGATTCCGGCAGTGTTTCGTGAACTACCCATCTTTCATTTGCGGCAAGTTTTAGATGTTCAGTTCTCATATCTCATGACTTATGCGCCAACTTCCTCGCCAGCTCAGAGTAAACGATGTCGTCCACGGATTCACCTCCATCGTCAATACAGCGAAAGACTATCATGAAATGAACTCTGTCGCTCCCAAGTATCTTGCCATCGTAATTTATATAAGGTATTCCATTCAAATCTGTAGCGCTACAGTTTCTTTTTTTTTTATGTGCACATACCTGATTGCAATGGTATAATAATTTTTCATGAGCAGAGCCCATAATCAATAACAACTTAAAAGAGCATGAAAAACATAAATTTTATTATTTTGCATTTACAGTCTTGTGTGCAAACTACAAGGAAAAATGGCATTTATGAGTCGAATTTTATGTGGTGTCAAATCATTTGATCTGAAATGCAAATAATTTGTTCCGTCCTCTTCATTGCTATCCTTTGGATTTTATCGAATCTGATGTAATGTCTACCACTACAGTGGAACCTCCCCTAATGGACACTCCCCAGTAACGGACACTTTTCTGATCCCCGGTCCCGTGAAATAGGACTTTAATGTATTTCGCTTCCCGTTAGCGGACAGTAAAATCAGACAAACTCTAATTTTTTTTCAAACTATAATTTTGTTAAATTTGGTCCATTTATCATATTCAACATCGATTATGAATAATCCCAAGTTCATATTGGTAAATATGAACGGAAATCAATTATACCTGATTAACGGAACGTAACTATGGTCTAGAATGGTGATTACGAATGGTAATGTAGGTTTTGTTTTCACAGGTTAATACGTAAGAAGAAAGCCAACTTTACAAGATTGATAATGTTGTTATGAATGTTTTTATTTTTTCTTAACACTCTTGTTTTAATATAATTCAGTTTTTTATTGCGAAATACCTGTAATGCACGTATCATGTATGAGTAAAAATAATTAATTGCTTTAATGAAGAGAAGAAAGGGTATAAACCATATTTAGTACACTTTCCATTTTTATTTGAGAATTATTCATATTCATAATCGCAGGTGAAAGAGAAAAATGTAGAGAAATTTCAAATCAAGCTTTCTTTATTAAGGCAATTGGTGATTATGCATAACCACCACTAGTGTTCACTTTTACGCACACACAGTAGCACATATACATTTCAACACCAATATTCATAGGAACTAATCGCGACCGGAACTAAACGTCGTATAAATGTGAAGTCGTATAAACAAGGTTCTACTGCACATCGTACTTCCCCATTAGCGGACAAAATCTTTGGCCCCCATGGGTGTCCGTTATCAGGAGGTTCTACTGTAACATCATCTCTTGGCCCTTTCAATTTTGTCGCATTGCTCGTTTTTGTCATCCTTCCCCGGTTTTTCAGATTCTTTTTTTTGCACCCAGGTAATATTGCACCACTTACTTGTCACACGAACTTTTATTCTTTCATCACACGATGCATACGCATTTGATGACAAACAACAGCTGTTTCCGGCCATCTTTTGTGATGACGAAAGAATTCAGTTGCTTTTAGGAAAGAAATTTTTCCGTAAACATTTCTATTATTTAGCTCCGAAATTATATAATTCACTACCGCTAGAAATACAAAATATACCCACACACGCGGCATTTAAAAAAATCATTATTCAAATTATTAATTTTAATAGACGATGTAGACTCTTATTTTGACCTTTAGGAGGAGCAATAAAATTTATTCAATTTAGCTTTGCCACTTTAATTATGTGTATTTTTTCAATTAAAAAAAAAAATTTGTTCTTGTTTGTGTTTGTCTATGTATGTGCGAGTTTCATTTTTTTCCCTCATATATTTTTTATCTATAATGTTTTGTTTTATTTTACATTTCTCGCCGTGCATTAAGAACTTTGTCTTTTTTTGTGTTGTGTACGTTTTTTCGTTCTTGATTTTTTTTTTTTTTTTTTTATCTTTACGTATTTTTTTATTTGACAGTGATAATTTTGTCTCTTTTATGTTGTATATCTGTCTCTTTTTTTTTTTTTTTTTTAATGTTTCTGTTCATGTCGTATGTTTTTAGATATTTTATTCATTAATTATGCAAATTTTCAATCATCCGTACAGGCATCACAGCCTCTGGATGATAAATTTGTTTTGTTTAAACTAATCTAAATCTCTGTATGTTGTAAATGAATGATTTGATTTGATTTTTACGGCCATCTTCTTTCCATGGAACTCATCCTATCTGATGACAAAACAATTCATACAATAGCTGTTTTCTGCCAGTTTCCTTTATGACTAAGGAACTCAATCAGCCGCATTTTTCTGCCTATTTATATAATGATCAAGAAACTCGATCTACAGCAATTTTCTGCCATCTTCTTTGGTGACGAAGGAGTTCAGTAAGGAGCTATTTTCGGCCATCTTTTTTGATGGTAAACGATCTCAATCAGCAGCAATTATTTTTGCCATCTTCTTTGATGACAAAGGAACTCAATTAGCAGCTGTTTTCGGCCATCTCCTTTGATGTGTATGGAACTCAGTCTGCAGCTGTTTTTGGAGGCGTAACTGCAAGAGTCGAAAACCTTCAGCGCATGAATCCTTCTGTGACTTATCAGAGTTGATCGTGTTAGAAAAAATTCCGTTGCAAATTTCTCATGTGGAAGATTTCCCGCTAGGGTGAGTTCTTTTCTTGTGATTGATTAGAGTCCTTTTTTCCGAAAATGATTCATCACAACTATCGCATTTGAAGGGTTTCTCTAAGGAATGAATCCTCATATGACGTATCAAATTGTATTTCGTTATGTACCTTTTGTTGCAAACAACACATTCGTAGGTATCTCCAGAATGAATCCTCATGTGATTTGTCATATTTGATTTACACGGAAATGCCTTGTCGCAAATTTCACATTTGTAGGGTTTCTCTTCCGTGTGAATCCTCCTGTGACTTTTCAGAGTCGATTTATGTGAAAATGCTCTTTTGCAAACTTCACATTCATGCGGCTTTTCTTCGGTGTGAGTTCTCCTGTGCCTTCCGAGAGTTGATGGAGCCGCAAATGTTTTATTGCAAACTTCGCATGTATGAGGTTTCTCATGAGTGTGAGTCCTTCTGTGTGTGATCAAAGTCTCCTTCCGCGAGAACGATTTTTCACAAAATTCGCATTTAAATGGCTTATCTAGAGAGTGAATCGTACTGTGGTGCAGCAAATTGCATTTTTGCGTGAATCGTTTGCTACAAACCACACATTCGTAGAATGTCTCTCGAGTATGGACGTCATTTTCATGAACTTTGAGACGAGCTCTTTGAGCGAACACCTTCTTGCAAATGGCGCATTCGAACCCTTTTTCTAAAATGCTCATTTTGAAGCGTCTTTCTGCAGCAAAAAAGGGCTTCGACGTGAAACTTTTTACGGCTGTTCAATGAGATCTACTTGAGCATCTTTTGTCGCTAAAACCACGTTCTTGTGTTATTTCTTCAATAGAAAAATTGCATTTCTCAATATTTATTTATTTTTTTCAAGATATGTTCATGTTATCTATAATCTTTGGTGTTTTTCACAGTTACTTGATACTAAAAATGCCTATCTGACTCGTCTGAATCGAAGCAGTTTTTCCGTTTCCATCATCATGGACCTAACAAAGAACTAAGCCAAAAAAATAAAATTAATGCAGAAGTTCCATCAGAGCTTCAGTTCACTGCTAGCAACGGACCAGAAATCAATTCACTGCTCGTCTGTTAGCATCAAGTAATTTCGACTTTGTTCTCAGCTTCCGATCTTTGACCAAGTTCAGTTGAAATCGATGTGTTCTTGAAGAACCTGTGGGATAGGGAAATAAAATGGCCATTACTATAATGCTATTTTGACAATTTCTAGTTCTAAATAAGTCATTCGAGTATTACGCCTTCATCGATAGGGGAGGGGGGGTTCGAGGTTTGCTGACTTTTGATGACAAGGAGGGGGGTTGGATGATGCTAACGTCATCGACAACCCTTTACAAAAATATGAAATATTTCTAACGGCATCTTACTTGGTGAGCCAAAAATGGGAAAAAACTTTTCACTAGTTTGTAGGCACCTGAACTAACGCTCTCCTTATTAATAAGTCCTCTATAGAGGCCACTTTAGTAAACTCTAAATGTTCCGCGGATCCTTCAAATGATCTGGAAGTACGTCGCGAGCCACTTAAGCGCTCTGGAACTGTGCCGCGCGTCACTCAAGTCATCCGTAATTAAGCCGCGGATCACTTAAGTAATCTGGGAATGTGTCACTGGGAACTGCACTGGGTGCCACATGCTACTCGAGAGATCTCTAAATGTGCCACGGACCGCTTAAGTGTTCTAGTACTGTGCCGCGAGTCACTTAAGCGATCTGTAACCGCTTAGTTCATTTTTACAAAATTAGATCTGAGGTGACCGGCTACATCAGATAACTCCGAGGGACACATAGGTTTAGCATGCATTTCTTATAGGGTGGGTCACAATGGATTTCTTACAGAGAAATTTTGAGTGCTTTAGCCTTCAAGTAGCATTGAAATTAACCAGAAGTGTATTATAATAAAATACAAAAATTAATTTTTGATCGTCTGGGGGAAGCCCTCCCCCCCCCCCCCCCCCTGTGTGTGTCTCTGATCCCAATATGCATTAGGAGATACGTGACGAAATTTTGCTTACAAGGGGGAAAGGCCAAAAATGGCTGAAAATCTGCTGACATAATACTTGAACGGCCCCATGAAAATCGGTCATCACAAAATACTTATGAACTATGAGCACCGGAAATTTTGCCAACAAAGTTATGAGCACCACGGGACGGTGACTCCGATAATCCACCTGTAAACACAACAGCAGCACGTACTGGTTCCCGCGTTTTTTAGTTTTCTTCTCACGTGACTCGTGACGACACCGCTTTCTTTTCAGGCTGCTCTCACGTTGAACATACGACCCGCATTTTACGAGACGCCTGTATACTCTCGAACCATTTTTCATTTTGCGTCGACTTTCTTTGTAAAAAATATCGCATTTCTTAAAGAAACTTGACTCAACCCTCTCAGCGGCATCGACGAGATGTATCGCCCAACTTGATGCAGCGCATCTCAGCAATTACGACATGCAGTCGAGTTTGCTTATAACATACACGCCCCACCCCCCGATGATTCGGGAAGCGTATGTTATAAGCGAGGACTTGAAATTAGCTTATATAACAGTTATATACATGCATAAAGCGCGTTATTCAGATTTCCGCGGACAAAATAAGCTTATGCAGCACGTAATCAAATTTAATAACGCATGAAAATAGTTTTTGGAATCGTCTGAGGAATTTCGGAAATTTATTAGAGCAGGGGTTCCCAAACTTTCTCCACCCACGGCACCCGTTTTCTCTATTCAATGCCTATCCGCGAGCTCCGCCGGCTTCCCGGAGCTTAACAAAGGATATTTTCAAAAAACCCTTGTCAGGGGTCACCGCTCCGCTGCGCTTCTGACAAAGGCTGGAGGCACACCAGAGCGCTGCGCTGCACAGTTTGAGAACCCCCCTGTATTAGAATAACAAGCATTAATTTTTGCTCAATCAAAATTGATTTCACTGATGTCATTTGAGTTTATGCTAACAGCTTTCATTCGGAATTGTCAACTTGGAAAAGGGCAACTAATGTTCATAAAATTTCACTTGTCATAAATCAACATTGTTCTGCATAGTGTTTCAACAGGTAGCGATTTGATGCTTTTAAAACAGGTCAGATTCCTGCTTTCTCCGAGCAGTTTATCATTGCCATCTACCAGGTGATCCAAAAGTATTAGAAGAAGTAAACATTTTTTTCCATGATTTGAAAAACATCAACGATGTGTGTAGTTTTCACAGAAATAGAAGAACAAAAAAGGGTTTGTTTTAAATTACAAGAAATTTCATTGTCAGGATAGTTGTATTTGATACTATCAGGAAGCACTTTCTCTACCTTTTCACCACAGCAATATGTTAGGGAGTACAGTGATATAAGCCCCGTATTTTACGGGACATGCTCTTTTTTCCAATTTTGTATCTGGCTCTTGAGGAGGGGGCGATGATGTCGATCATCTCCCCCCCCCCCCCAGATTCACTCCTGATTCACTGCTGAGCCATCTATCAGGTGATTGTAACTACAGTATTTCGACTAAATTTTCCGTTATAAAAGAAATTCCCACAGCTTTCTGTGAAAGAATACTTCAAGATATAACCCCGAATACAATGAATATTGCACAAATAGGTTTCTTTTTTACTTCTTTTTTCCAGGATTTTGCTTGCATTATGTTATATCCGAATTATTTACGAGGTTATGAGAATGGTTTTGGCATGTTATATCCACAGTATATGTTTCAAGCGGGTATGTAATAACAAAGATAAACATATACGGGGCCGTCTTAAGAGTATCATGGGCCCCCGGGCCAATTGATTTTTCTGAGGCCCTACCAAACAACTTCACGAATATTTCAACCAAATATAACTTTTGTGAGGCCCCCCTCTTCGCTTGAGGCCCGGGTGGGCCCATGCCTTAAGACGGCACTGAACATGTATAGAAGTGAGTGAGCCAAAAATCGGAGATGACAAAAACCGTATCTTATGTTACATCTAGGGTGTATGTTATAAATATACTCGACTATCTCGACGCCTTAACCCTTTAAGCAATTTTTAAAATTTTCCCGAACCGCATTATAACTGCCACATTTGAAATTGCGAAACCTTCCCACAAATTGCCACGTATCTCAAGAATTTTTTCCGATCGCGAGCAGATAAATGCTTTTTTCCCCCAACAAGAAAATTGACCACGCTTTCATTTCTCTGAATATTATATAAAAACACCTGCCAAGTGTTGTGGCTTTCTAGGAACATAAAAATACTTTTTTGTGGGGAATCTTTTTGTATCATTTATACTCTCTGAGTGTGTATATTTCTTTCCCTATTTCTCGTCTCTCCTCCATCTTATTTAACCTTGAACAAGAGCTGACTCCGCCTACTGCAGCTGATTGGATGGACGTGGGGGGGGGGAGAAGGAAAACATGTTTTATTGTAAAAACAGCTTCAGTACGTTTTTATAGAAGACGAAATATCTCGGGATGACAGAAATAAAGTAGATCAAGTTTGACATGATATCTCGGGATTTCCCGCTGAAAGGGTAAAAACCCTCTTATTCCGGCAATGAGGAGCCCAGATAATGTCCCCCTCCCCATAACCTGTCAGTGGGCGGAGTCAGTTTTTTTTTCTTCAAAGTTTGATAACAGAAAAAAAATACCGTTCCCTTCGGAATAGAAAAGGAATGTGCGTACAGTTTAAATAATAAAAAACGGGTAGATTATTTTCCTTTCTTGTTTCTATTATTCTCGTATTTTTTGGGGAAGGGATGCACTATCACCTGCATGAAATTGGAGGGAAGTCTTCTTCTTTAAAAAAAAAAGGAAAAGCATTTTGCAGAGGGTTTTAGATGATATGCACTGTGGCCGTTATAATGCGGATCAAGAAAATTTTAGAAACTGAGGAAAGGGTTGATAGTACGATTTTCTCGGGTTAAGAAATCGGAGAAGCTCCCAAGCTCACAGCCACAAGCCCTTACCTCCTACTTTGTTTTATAAATGAAATTGTTAGAAAATTTGAAAAAAAAAAGAAGTTTGAAAGAGTTGAGACGGTGTTGCGAATTTGAATATTGACTCGATGTTTCTCCAATACCAGCGATTAACATCAAGTAGATATTAATTAGATCAGTGTTTCGCAAAGTTGGCAATATCGCCAACCAGGGGGCGTTAGAAGTTATAAGTACAACGTAGAATCCTATCAGTTGACGTAAGTTGGGAGGCGATGAGAACCAAATTATTTTCTGAAGGAGGAGGCGGTAGAACAGAAATTTTGGGAACCTTGATGAAGCTGACTGCAAGAGACAGAAAAAGAATCAAAACGGTGTCATGGCGAACCCTGAACGATTGAGTCATGGAAATAAATGCTGCTATTTTTAGACCGAATCAAATTGATTGTCGTTGTTTTAAGGGCCCCACCACCGATTGCCATCCATTCAGAATGTCTCTTTTTTCCGGTTGACAGGACCAGTCACCGAATTTGTTTAACGCTGTCCGTGGAACGGAGAGCGTCTCGAGTTCCTCAAGGCAGGATCCATGTCCGACTCAGGTTCCGTGATCAGCATCAGAACAAAGAAAAGTGCCAATAGAATTTCCGCCTGGCAGTCGAGTGGTTAGGGTGCAAGCCTCTGACTGTGCAGGTTTGGGTTCGATTCATGGCATGGATGTCTACTAACAAATTCCCTGGACAGATCTCTTGGGAATACGCGAGGATATTACATTGCAGTAGCCGCCGCTTGTAAGAATCACGTTTGGTTCAGCCATTTTGTATTGTAACTATTAAAATTTATGTTAGTTTAAACATCTGTAGCATATCATTATCCTTAGACATCATTCGTTATCAATGTAGACCGATTAAAATGTTACACAGTAACTAACTGTACTATTGTCATGCCCTCTACAAGAGTGGGCTGACAGCGCCCGGGATGATTCTCATCATTTTTGTTTTTCACGCTATAAATTCACTGCAGAAGGGCCCTTGAAAAGTCTGGCCCGTGTATCCGCCAGAGACTTAAGGCTACGGGCCTTGTTTCAGGATGTGGGAGCCATGACCATTGTCCGGGTACATAATTCTAGATCAGAGGTTCCTAAACTTTCTGTTCCACATCGTTCCCCCTTCTTCAGATGTTTCTTTTGTCGTCGCTTCCCCCCACCAACTCAAGTTAACCCACAGGATCCTGCTATACTTATAGCTTCTACCACCGACGGCACCTTTCATCGTGCCCTCTTTCTATTCTAAGCCCATTTTGGGAAACACTCCTCAAGACAGATTCGCTATCAGCTATTCTTAATTAAAATTGACAAAAGACCAGTTTTTTTTTTTTTGTTTTACGATAAACCTCTGGAGGATAAGCGATAAGTTCTATCACTCGTGGAAGGAAACTGTACACACAAAGCTGTAATCCTTGCTGTTTGGGGTGGAGGAGAAAGGCGACAGTTAATATGTGAAAATCCTTTGAAAAGCCTCGCCTAAGAGAGCAACACATAAGAACGTAGGGTGACCATACGTCCCGTATTTCCCGGGACAGTCCCGACTTTTTTTTTCCGGTGTTCCGGTTTTTCCCTTTTTTTAAACAAATGCTACTTGAATTTTTATTCTTTATTAAAATCAGAGATTGATTGAAATTATTTTTTATAACTCAGAAATTATATTTTAATCATTGCAAAACATAAATAAGAATATTGATCCACACATATTAAAATATGGTGAACGTTTCATTTCGTCATGGGCGGAGATACCCAGCATCAAAGGTGAAGTCGACAGGTCTAATGCATATATGTATAGATGAATCGACATCATTATCATCTTGCCCACCCAGCAATAATGACCGTGCCCCCCCCCCCCCAGACTTTTAAGTCTATCTCCGCCTATGCATTACGTGGAATTTATTTTAACCCACTGCAGTTTGAAGTTGTGCTTCATTTTCCGCCTTTGGCGATCTTTACGTGATTTTAGTAGTATTTGGCAACTTTCCTCACTTTTAGTATCATTTTTGGTGATAATTGGCAATGTCATGTATTTTAAATCCCAATTTTCCGTACTTGTCTTGAAGAAATATGGTCAGCCTATACAAACGGTGCAAATGTAATTCAATTATTACACTTCACTCTTTTCACTTCTAAAATATAGGTGGCAGCACTGAACACTAGATACGCACTCGGAGTGTCAGGTACACACACTTACACTTCCGGCATAACTCACTAGGTAGTAAATTGCCCATGGCGACAGACCTGAGTGGTGTGCTCGGTCTGAAAGAAAGAAAGTCAATATGTGATGGTTTTATTTATTTCAAAGGTTAAAGTGACGATAAAATAATCCTCCAAATAATCATGAGAATAACCAAAAATTATTCTACAAGTTCCCACCACGGTGGTAGTCTTTGAGGAAAAAAATGTGTTTTTTTTATTCTTATAAGCGAATATCTGATACAACCGATGATTTTTTTTTCTACGTTAAAGCAGCGTTTGGTTTCTGTTTGGTCTATTTGATTCTTATAAGCGGTTGATTCTTGTAATTAGTGATTCTTATACGTGATGGCTACTGCCAGCCGAAGAGAGCGTTCTGAACGAAGAGCAATATCAACAAATCAGAGGTCAACGTACGGCATTTAAGATTTCAAAAATAATTTTAACAAAACGAATGTTTTTAGATTTGGCTTTGTGGACTTGGTAATCACCAATTTACAAAAAATCGACCAGTGGGGAGACCTGAAACCCCTCATTTAGAAATGTAATTATTTTTCCTGTTTGTGGCGCTGATACACAAGTCTAAGTTGTGCTTTTATTTTCTTCAGTTTTAAGCATTTTTGAACATTTGATTTTTGCTTCCTTTACCAGAATTTACCCATTTCATATTTAAAATGATGCGTTTCTTTATGAGTTGACATGACACCGCTGACCACCCAGAGAGATCAGCTTGGGATGGTTTGTGCTCTTTCCCAAAGGGATGGACGGCCTTGATCAAGGGCGTAGCGGGGGGGGGGGAGGCTTCCCGAAATGTGAGAAAATGACCGAAAAAAGGGGAAAAAGATGGCCAAATCTATCGTTCTATAACTTTGGTTTCCCCCTCCCCCCCCGAACGGAATTTCTGGCTACGCCCCTGTCTTAACTAGCTGTGCTAGTTAAAATAGAAATATAGAATAGAGGGAATATTTAAAATTATTATTTTCAGATATATTTAACATCGATAGTTTGGAGTATTTAAATTTGTTATTTTGGATTTAACTATTTAGAACTGTAGGTCAGGCGCCGATAGCAGGCCCCAGTAACCGATATACTAGTACAGCAAACAAATAATTGAATAATAGGAACGCGCGTAAACAAGAATGGTTGTCTATGGATGGTCGACATGTTTCTTGAGGGTTGAAAGTAAGTGGCGTCATGTCGATGAAAGAAACTTTGTCCTTTGTCCAAGCCGGTGGGAACATAGTCCCAATTAAAAGAGAAAACAATCACAGGCCGATGTAAGTAGATGGGGCAATCGCCATTCATTAGGGAATGTTTTAGTTACCGTCACACAGCATCTGGTCGGTTGTACTTCAGGGGTGCCTTAGGCAAGAGGGATCGTCCGAGGAGTGTTTTCTTGGAGAAAAGCGGGGAATCGTAGAAAATAAAGGGGACCAACGAATAAAAGACAAATTTCAAGACTGAGAATAGATGACGGCCATTTAAGTAGAAGTAGAATCACTTTATTTAGGGGGGGGTGCAATTATAACAGAGGATCTAAAATGCCGAGTATGTTAGTCATGGGAAGCTTCAATGTAGGTTAAAGGTTAGGCCATGGCCGTTGGGGTTCTCGGGGTCCTGAAGGGAGAGTCGCTTGGACAAAGAAATTATAGGGATGGATCGGCAATGGCCAATCTTATGAATAAAGCTTCAAGAAACGAATAGAAACTTAGAGATGATGGGTAAAATATCAAATCAAATAAAACGGGTGGAGTTTTCCAAGGGACTGGGACGTCCGAAATGAAATCTTAAATGGTAAGAGAAAATCTGGATACAGGGAGTTAGAGAAAAAGGGAAGCTCGATAACAGAAGCAAACATGAGGAGTGAATCCAGAAAGTATAATCAGGACCGTAGTGCGTGAAGCTCGGGTAATCGAGGCTCGAGACGCAATGCTGCTATGAGCTACTGAGTGGAGAGGGGTCTCAATGAAACTGGTGAGTGATGCATGGATTATATTCTCTCTCCCATATGTGACTTATAGCGTAGGTTCTCGTATTTAATTGTTTTGGGGGCCAACAGAAGGAATTGTTAAGTATTTTTGAATGGAGTTGCATTAATTCTTTGAATAATGATGGTAATCTGAAAATACAATTTGCATTAATTCAATCAACTACAGCGTAAATAAACTAATTAACTTCCAGCATCTCATGTATGATTACTTTGTGTAAACTTTGCCTGCGTTATACTTTATATATACACAACGCAATGCAATTGAAATCAGGGGACGGTATTCGCTTACGTACTTGCGAGAACGGTCTCAAACCCGAACGGGCTGACACCTGGTCTTGATATCAGAATCGACTATGGAGGGAAGAAGATAAAAAAAGAACCACCTATTTTACCCCCAGGATTAACATATCGCGAGCAGAAATTTTGAGCAACATACACGATCAGCCTTTAATCGGGTGACGGATAAACTGACATCCCGCTCATGCTGAGAAAATCCTCTAAAACCAAAATTTCTCCCATGAAGACATTGTTGAAAAATTTCCCACTTAATGCAATAATTTCAAAAAATTTCCTCGCTCAATCGAATACGATGATTCACGTGTCAACTCTAACCGCTATAAATATAATACAGTGTGGGCAAAAAGTCCGCAGAAACCTTAAAAATTCATAAAAACCGGAAAAATAACCGAAACAAAAAACGGTTTGCAGGGTTAGCATCGCTAGTTCACGGGAATTTTTTTTAAACGGGGGGAAAAATAACTAAAAAACAGCCGATAGACGGCACTGATGTACACAAGTCAAAGAAAAGATACACGAATAACGAATAGAATGCCTCCCAATCGTTTATTACAGCAGTATGTGTTCCACATGACCACCACAGGGGATAACACATTGCAGGCGAGTGACAAATCCAGCAACGGCAGAGTGCAGCAGGTCCGGATGTATACACGAAACCCCTCCGTAGATTGCATCTTTCAGTTCTGACAGATTGGATGGACCGGATCGATATACAACCGGGATTTCAAATATCCCCATAATCATATGTCTGCCGGTGTCAAATCTGGAGACCTTGGAGGCGATGGGAACCTGCAACCTGCCTTCTTAAACATGGTCGTCAGGGTCTTTTACACGATCCTCCAGCGCTACAGTTTCCTCAAATCTCTGAACAAGTTTTATGAGGCCTGCCACTGCTAAAGGCCCTCTTTTTAAAGTTCTCCACATTCTTCTGAACACGCAAACACACACAAATTTACGCAAGGTAATGGTCGCTGATTCCTGCTTCACGTAAAACAACTTCACCAGCAAAGCTTTATCCTTAGCCGGTTCACGGTTTACAACGTTGAACCGGCCGTAGATTAGGAGCCTCATTAGCACCGAAGTCGCTCGCACCAGCGCCATCTATCGGCTGTTTTTTCCCGCCCTAAAAAATTTCCCGTGACCTAGCCCTGCAAACTTTTTTTTATTTCGGTTATTTTTCTGAACTTTTAAAGTTTCTACGGACTTTCTGCCCACCCCGTATTTTTACACGCAAGCATAAAAAACTTAATACAGTCAAACCTCGTTAGTGCGTCACCCGGTTAACACGTCACTCCGCTTACCGAATCACTTTTTTGGAAGTCCCAATTATTCTCGGGCAGGAATTGGCACAGCTATGGCTTATTCCGTTTAACGAGTCACTCCGCTTATCAAGTCATATTTTTGCTTTCAAGTCATATATTTTCCCAAGAGTGACTCATTAACGAGGTTGGACTGTATTTTAAGGTGAGATTCATTAAAAAAAACCTAGATTTGAGGCTTCGCAGCGTCTCTAATTTGACTTCAATACATTTAGTTATAGTATTTTGTTTTTGTTTTCTGTTTGGCCCAAGGAGGGCGTCAACTTTTTTCGGTGGAAGAAATCTGCACAATACCATGGTTTCATGCAGTCTTCTCTAAAATGAAATGGAAAAAAAAAATTCATGATGTTTGATTTATTAATCCAGTAGCTTTATTAATGCTGATCTTTCATCAGTTTTCAATATACGAACTATAGCAACGGTGGAAAAAGGCAATTTAATTGTTCATCGCCGCATAATCGAACAAAAATACAGAATGATTTATCAAGTCCTAAACACATTACTGCTTCAGTTCCCCAGGGATCTTGCCTGGGCCTAATTTTATTTTCAATATACATAAATGACTTCCCAAAACCAGATAATGGAATACTTAGTCTGTCTTATGCTGCTATACTCAGTAGTCATTGTGACAAATTTCATACAATAGATAAGAACTTCAAGAAACACTTGATGAGGTAGAAGAATGGTGCTCCGAATCAGCTGTTCAGTTAGATTATCAAAAATGTAATTTTACTTGGTTCACGTAAAGAACAGAAATTCCTAGACGCTTCTTAAGAAATGGCAACGAGGTTTTTTTAATATGATATCAAATATTTGAGGAGGTCCTTTTAGACGAATCACTTAATTTTAATGCTCACACAGACTATGTAACAGCCAAGGCTACAAGAACTATAGGAATGCTGAATCGTATTACATTCCCTCAAGCTAAACTCTCGTTAAAAAATAAAATAATTCTTTAAAAAAACAGTAATTAGACCTACAATTACTTACGCTTCAGGGGGCGCGGTAGCCCGGTCGATAAGATGCTCGCCTAAAGTACCAAAGGATGTTTAGAGGTGTCGCGAGTTCGATACCCAGTTCGTCCTTGTCAGAAAACTTTCCTGACACAGGGGTACAACAAAAAACGGCGATTTGACCGCAGCAAAAATTGCTACCGCAGGGAGTCCCCCATCGAGGGGTTAGCGCACCAACCTCTCGATGAGTATGAAAAACAAGCCTGCCGTTCGGAATCGGCAATAAATTGTAGGTCCCGGTCTAATTAGCCCTCGTGTGCAGAAAATGACCGTGGTGCGACAAAAATGATCAAACTTACGCTTCAGCAGCATGGGCTTCTCTGCTAAGGGGAATTTAGATAAATTACAAAGATTTCAAAATAAGACTCTTAGAAGATTTGTCAAAGCTCCGTATTTCATAAGAAATAAAAATATTAGAAAGGACCTACAAATTCCTATCATACTGGATCACATCAAAGAATTCGTTTTGACACAGTTTGAAACTTTGAAAATCCAGAATTTGAACATTTAAGAGAGATTTATGATTATGACTCACATACATTAGGCTCCTCCACCCCAGAGAGAGAGAGAGAGAAATACTTAATTTGCATGATATTCGAATTTAATTACATTTTTGTTATATTTCATATTTAATCGCATCAATCATATACAATTTAATAATTTATAATCGGATTATTCTTATTTAATCACTTTCTTTAATATACATGTAGGGTTTTTAGGTATAACTTTGTTTTCTAATCGATAGATGGCGCTGCAGAACGCAGGAAATGATTAAGACTTTCTTTGAGAAGATTGGCAACGGGCAGTTTGCCGAATTAAGTTGGCGGGAAAGGCCACGTTTTTTGTTATGTCTGTCTGTGATCGTTTTGTATTTTTTGTGCGCATAATAAATGTTCAGAAAATGGATGCTGTGTGTTTTTCTCTGTGAAAAGCCCACAGACAAAATGCGGGCTCCTCCGGAATCGATTTGGATGTAATGGCGAATCGTACTGATTCGAGTTTCGTCTTCAAATCATCATTATTCATGTGAGCCACCAGGGCTCGGAGGTTCGACGATTGCAGGAAGGTTTCGTCTTCGTGGGAGTCAACCCGGCCCAAGATTTCGCAATCAGTTTCATGTTCGCGAAACTGTGCTGAAGATTTCGCGATCGGTTTCATGTTCACGAGACCGTGCTGCGGAATACGCAATCAGTTTCGTCTTCGCAAGACTGTGCTGGAGATTTCGCGATCTGACTCGTCTTCGCCGTGGGTCGTCCAAACTCGAAAAGCGTGTCCGTGATAAATATGAATCGCGGTAAGAGCTACGCGCCCGTGAGGAAAAAAGTGTTTCTGACCAAAAGTACATTGAAATGTCATTTACGTGTAATTGACTTGAGGTTCCCTCACATGGTGATGCTCCCAATTACATTTTGAGTATATGCATATACGGAAACTATTGTCTTCATTTATTTTGTGACTCATCCGCATATATCTTTACGAATTGAGCTATTTACACGAAGTCACCATGACTTATTTGACACAGGATATCAAAGAGGACTTGAAGGTGCTCGCTAGTGAATTAGGGTTGGACACTCTCCCTAACTTCAAAATCATAGATCTCAAGGTGATTCTTGAAAGCAAAGAATATGATGAGTTTTGCAAAGAGTTTCTGAAAACTATCATAGGTTATAGAAAGGAGGAGCAGAAGAGAAAAGATGAGATCGAGGAGCAGCAGAGGAGGAAAGGTTAAATTGAGGAGCAAGAGAGAAGAGACGCGATGGAAGAGCAATGTGTGAGGCTGGAAATAGAGAAACTGAAAATTGAGATAGGGAATCCTGATCAAATGGAAGGACCCAGTTGGAAAACGTTAGAAGTCCAAGCAGAGAGTTCCAAAATCTGATGCGAAAGTTCGATATGAGTGATGATATAAATCTCTAGTGCTTTTTTGAGCACAAGCCCGCCAGGTATCATTACCAAAGGAGGATTGGGTCACTCATCTTCTAGGATTGCTACCTTATGAGATAAATCAACTCATTGCACGAGAACCCGTAGAGAAGTGGAGAATTATGACCTTGTACAAGAACTGTTGATGAAAAGATTTAAATTGTCGGCAGAAAAGTTTCGTCAGCTGTTTGCCTCACATCACAAGAAGCAGACCAGTACTTGGCAAGACTCATCATGAATTACGCGCATATTTTGATGGCTGGACATCTGCTTTAAAAATAGTATTTGACCAGTTAAGGGATTTGATCATCACGGATCAAATTAAAAAGCGAAGCCCAACGAACTTCCGAGATTCATTTAGACGAATGGAATAATTTTGTCTCTCCCGGTGAACTATCAGAAAAGTTAGATGATTACGAGTGTTAAATAAGCCCGTGAAAACATCACATGCTGGTGAGTGGGAATGACAAAAATTCCAGAAACCAACATTCCAAAATTTCCAGGATAAGTTCGGCAAAATCAAAGACGTCAAGAATAAAGCAGGGGGAGGATGGAAGTTTGGAAGTAGACAAACTGAGAAGAATGAAATTCAGAGTCGAATGAGATATTATCGGTGTGGTAATGTGGGCCACTTGAATCAGTTTCAAGTGGCAATCAGTTTCGTCTTCGCAAGACTGTGCCGGAGATTTCGTAACGGGCCATGGTCCATTTCCGGCTAACCTTCATAGGTTCAAATCAATCCCCAGTGATAAATGTTATGTTTGGCCATAGGCACGCCTCTTCACTACGCAATTCTATGCCCCAAGACAACGGCTTTCCACTTCAGAGAGCCAGCTGAACATTTGCGAATACCTTGGCTTGAGTGCGTCCTGAAGCGGGAAGATTCGAAAAGAAAATACGTAAACTGGGCCGCTTTCTAGAGCAGCACCCTGAGGATATCAGAACCACAATCCCGGAGCCAGAACCAGATAGAGAGCCACCTATGCCAGTTAGGAGATCCACTAGACTACGACGTCAACTACACCCAGACAGCGATCTCGTACATCTGTTTAGAGAAGAGGAAGAAGAGCCTGAGTAGTCGAGAATAGTTTGATCCACGCTGGCTTATCGAAAAGCTGGATACAGGCAGCAATTACTGACGAATGTCTTTGGACCAAATCAAACTACACGGTGCAGCGATTAGATCAACCCAGCAGCAGATTGACAGCTTTCATTGATGTGATAGTTACTGATCCAATGAAAATCCCTGAAGAGAAGCAGATCACACAAATTTTATCAAGAAGTATTCCCGATTATGACGATTATTACGATGATTTTGTGATTTATAACCTGTGATTTACAATTGTTGTGATTTATTTACATGAATCACCATTTTTCGATTACAAATTTTATACTTGTTTACTGGCAAGGTGCGTAATGGCACCTGCCCATGTATGTAATATATCTTTCTCAAGATCAATAAATGGTTAGGTTTCCCCGGAGGCACCCGAGTCCCAAGGGACAATGTGCTTATATCACTGAGTGTGACAGAGCCTGGGTGTCTCTCGGTTCCTATCACTATCACTTGAAGTTCCAGTGTCCAGAGTTATTCAAGAACAAAAATTGCTCAACATCGTTCAACAAGGACAGTGAGAAGCAGAAAACGTCAGATACTCACATTATAGGAATATCCATGTGACAGTACCGAGGTTGGAGAGGTTCCTACCAAACAGATGAAATTCAAAAATTTGACAGTTTGTGCATTCGTCGACACGGGCATTGCAGTTATGCCTTTTGCGTGAAAACGTATGCAGACAAGCTGTTGGCGTTCCGGAATTGACAAGTAAACCCATACCATTATCTGGAGTTGCTGCGGGGCAGGTGTGGACCAAAAAATCTTTTGAACAGGAAGTCGAGTTGGACGGGAATAGTTTCAACCCTTACGTGGCATGTTGTACCCACAACACAACTAAACTTTCAAGCAGTGATTGGAGTTGGATTCCAAAAACAGGCTTGATTGCGCTTCGACGAAAGTGGAGTCTTTTTCTCCGGAATGAGGGGAAAATGTTGTTCGTGCAAAGTTGTGCTGAATTGAGCCAAGAACACCAACCTGGCGCGGATCACATTCGTAATGAAGAGGTTAATGAGAAATTACGAGAAACTCTCTCGACACATAAGCTAGAAAAGTTCTCAATGACGAAAAGCGTATCTCCCAGAGATCTCGACACCCATCTTCCTCTGAGAGACACGGATTTGTCGAGCAGGATTTCCACGATCAAAGAAATAAAATCAGAGGGTAGACAGAGACGAGAAGGAAAACGCAGACTGATAAAAGGTAGACTTATAACAGGAAGAGGGAAAAAAATTACCCAATTATCAATACGTTAATCTACGGGCTACACAAAGAACTGAGTTCAGTACTGGACTGAAATTGAGACCCAAATTAGGCAGACCTGAGGTCAAAAAAGTAGGTGAACATTTGGGGGTCTTATCAATCACCATTACTGCCTCAGCTGTTGTCACAAAGCATGCTAATGTCTCAATTGATAAAGTTATATTGTGTTCATTTGTTTTCATACTTATACAAATCTTGTTTTTCGAATTTTTCATGCTTGTGCGAATATTGTGTTGTAAAAACATTTAAAATGTCACTGAGCCGCAGGATGTCCGAGCTGTAGGATTTTTAGTTACAATTTTGTTTTCTAATCGGTAGATGGCGCTGCAGAACGCAGGAAACAATTAAGATTTAAAAGATTAGCAACGCGGAGTTTGCCGGGAGAAGCTGGCGGGAAAGGCCACGTTTTTTGTTTGGTCTCTCTGTGATCTTGCATTTTTTGTGAGCGTAAGAAATGTTAAAAAAAATGGATGCTGTGCTTTTCTCTGTGAAGAGCCCACATATATGGGGCCGTTCAAGTATTACGTAAGCTGATTTTTAGACATTTTTGACCCCCCCCCTCCTAACGCATATTGGTGGGATCAGAAACGTACGCGGGAGGGGCATAGGGTGCTTGTACGCCTCCCCCCAGACGAAATTTTTGTTTTAAATTAAAATTTCGAAAGAAAATGCCTTTATATGTGTTGTTATAATTGATTTCTGTTAATTTCAATGCTATCTGAAAGGTAAGAGCTCAAAATTTCTCTTGAAAAAATTTTTGCGACCCACCCTTTAAGCCATATATGGTAAACCCTTGCTTTCCCCCCCCCCCCAAAACCTAATTTTGTAAAAATGAACTAAGCGGCACATTTACAAATCGCTTGAATGACCCGTGGCACAATTCCACAGCATTTAAGTGTCCCGTTGCACATTTTCAGATCACTGAAAGAGGCCTCAAAGATCACTTTCACATTCAAAAATCACTTAAGTAATCCGCGACACAGTTCCAGAACACTTAAACGATCCGTGGCACATTTAGAGATCCCTCGAGTGACATGTGACACAGCTTTAGAGCACTTCAGCGGCCCGGAAATATTTCCAGAGCACTAGAAGGACCCTTGAAACATTTAGAGGTCACTGAAGTGGCTCTGTAAGGCATTTATCATTAGGGAGAATGTTAGTTCAGGTGCCCACAAACTAGCGAAAAATTTTTCTCGTATTTTGCGCACCGAGTAAGATAGTAAGATGCCACCAAGAATATTTCATATTTTCATAAAGGGCGGTTGATGACGTAAGCATTATCCAACCCACCCCCCCTTGTCAGCAAATCGGAAACCCCTTCCTCCCCCCATCGACGGACAGTGCATTATTCACATTGCACTTTGTAATTTACAAACTTCGGGACTTATAAATAGAGAGATTAATTGTTCAGGTGCCAATAACTATCGAAAGGTTTTTTTTTCCCGATTTTGGCGCACCGAATAAGATGCCATTAAGAATATCTCATATTTTCGTAAAGGGTGGTTGATGACGTAAGCATCATCCAAATCCCCCTCCCCCTTGTCACCAAAAGTCGGACCCCTTCCCATCGATGCTGACGTAATATTTGAATGACCCCTATATAATTTAAACAAAAAAAATCCCCTGAATTAATGAGAGTTACTTTTGTCTTTTGATAAAGATTATCGACTAATTTTTAAAAGAATTTTGAATGTAACTTTAAAAGGTGATGTTGTTGCTAACTAAACAATTTCTAAAATGTTAAGGATTGGCTTTTTTAATCTGAGGCTCAGAATGGAGAGATCTAAAATTTACCTTTTATTTTGACCCACAAACTTGGACTGTACTTCCTCATACACTTCACTTACACGCATTACATAACACACATACAATAAATAAGATTTTTTTTTCTTTTCTTCTCCAAAAGACCACTTCTTAAAGAGATATAGATGGCTTTTTTTCTCAGCCAGAGATATCAAGGAAACAGTTATTTTCCGGATATTATGCTGAGGTGAGCTCGGAAAGAAAAGTCATCACGTCTCCGCCGGGACTCGAACCCAGGCCCTCTTGCATACCGGGCAAGCACGCTACCATCTACACCACTGGCGCTGAAGTAGAGGCATTAGCAGCCTCTGGCTGAGAAAAAGCCATCTATCTCTCTATAAACCGTCCCATCTGGGGGGCGATTTCCCGAAGTTAAGAGAGGCTACTAATGTCACTACTAATTCAGCGCCTCACGCCACAGTGCGTGAAATAAGGAAGGCAGGGTCATGTCTCCAGTGGTGTAGATGGTAGCGTGCTTGCCCGGTATGCAAGAGGGCCTGGGTTTGAGTCCCAGGAGACGCGATGACTTTTCTTTCCGAGTTCACCTCAGCATAATATCGGGAAAATAACTGTTTCCTTGATATCTTGGGCTGAGAAAAGGCCATCTATCTCTCTCTCTACCCATTATGTTAAAGGATGGACCAATTTTTCGTTAAATACGTAGTTTGGTCAAATTTTTGAAAAAAAAATTATATATCACGTGCACAACAATAAGTTTATTTTCTCTAAAAAGCACATTTTCTTTCACAAGCCATCTAAAAAGTCTCTAAACAGGGGTTCTTAACTTTTGCGCATCCCTGTGCCAATAAAATAATATTTAGCAGTGGAAAAACAATAACGAATTGTTTCTTCACCAAAGTACAAGGTCCACCAAGGCATTCCGTGGACCCACCGTTAGCAATCCCTACTCAAGAATAAAATCACGCTATTTATCTGTGTCTGCTTGTTTTGAAATTGAGCATTATTACCAGGGCCGTCTTAAGAGCATCATGGGGCCCCCGGGCCAAATGATTTTTCTGAGACCCGACTTGGCGAATTCTCGAAAATTTGAACCGGTTCTCATTTTTTTTGAGGCCCCTCTTTTCTTGAGGCCCGGGTGGGCCCATGCGTTAAGACGGCATTGATTATTACATGTGTTATATTGTTTTAAATTCAGAGGAGGAGCATGCCAGATTTTCAAGTAGAGACTAGATTAAAATCATTTGAGATCGTTTGCAATGCAATTGGCCGAAACCATTTACCTGATTTGATTGGCTAAAGGCCATATTCACCGACATGGTTTAAACTGTAGTCACAATTTTTGGATAAGAGATCAACATAGATTGGTTAAAAACCTGAATTTAACCAATCCGTGTCGATCTCTTATCAAAACATCATGACTATAGTTTAAACCATGTCGGTGAATACGGCCCTTACAGGGCTGGATTAGCACGCAAGTAGTAGAGATTCGGCATTTCGAGCGTATTTTCTATATCTAATACTGCTCTCCATTCTTCCTGCTGCCATTTACAGTAAAACTTCCTCAACGGCCATGTCCGAACAACGGCCACATTTTGTTGGAACCGAATACGTCCCATAGATTTAACATTACAGCTAACCTCCGAACAACGGCCACATTGGACATGGAGTCGGAAAAAAATCTGCATATCACTATGAGAAAAATAATTTTCAAGCTGAATTTCGAGGGTTGTTTATTCCCACTGAACTCTGAGGGGAAAAAATCATGTACGCTTTCGTTTCGTGGGTATAAATGCTAGATGAGCACATTTAAAGCAGTGGAGAGGAAAAAAATAACTACTTAAAAGTGATCTCTTCAAATGCACCGCGGATCACTCGAATGATCTGTAAAAATGTGCCACTTAGTTCATTTTTACGAAATTAGGTTCGAGATCGCACACATTCCACATCAAATGACTCCGAAGGTCACATTTGGTGCGCGCGTCATGAGTTGAGCATGTGTGGTCTAGTTGATCGTGGGTGGGAATAAATGACTATTTTTTGGGGGTTTCGGTGGGGGAAGGAAGGTCTTGGTCCATCAGTTTTTCTCGCCAAGTCGTTTCTGTTGTGTTGCACTGCAAGCCTAAATTTTAGGATGTCAAAATAGGGCTGAATATCGATCAACACTGCTGCAACTAGATGCTTGGTCAGCCGGGCAAGCACACATTTTGGCGCCCCTTCTAGTCCGGTGCATCAGACCCACCTGATCCTCTCTAGTTGCGGTCCAGTCGATTAATCTTTATTATTATAATATTGCAGTGTCAATATAATCATACATTCTAATGTAATAAATTATATAATTATCGTAATCAATTACGGAATGGATTATCATTTCGCATGTTACATAGATTACAGATTTTAGGGGGTTTTTTTTCAGAAATATAACTGCCATTTCTCCCCCAATAACGGCCACATTTTTAGATCCCGTTAGTGACCGTTGTTCGGAGGTTTCACTGTATCGGGAATGCGGGGGGGGGGAGAGAAGCAGAAGGACTACTACTGCTAAACCACTCGTGCACCTCGTTCATATTCCTCTGCGGAACTTCTAACGAATTGGTACATATTGGAGTATGCGTGTCCGTGTTGTGAACCTAGCGTAAAGTTATGTGTAGTGCTGCTACCTGTCATTCATTTTTCTAACTAGAAGTGAAGTGGAATAGTTGAAGATTTTAGGAGCAGAAGGATCGAATAGGGGGAAAAAATTTAATATGTGAAAAATCATGAACAATTTAAATGGACAAATAAATACAAACAACTAACACATTTATTCTAAAAATAATTTAATTAAAAATGATTTTCTCATGATCATCTTCTAATCTATAAATGACTACACACCACATCACTGGCAACATGACATACTTAATTCAGCATGCAAAACATAATTCTTGGCATTTCTTTCAATGAACTTTCATGCAATTTTTATAATAAAAAGACTATATTGAATTCCACTACCAGAAAAGAGAATTACTTCGAGTTGATGAACGGAACATTACTTTACTGATCATCCTTGACCGAAGTAAATTGAGGTATCACACAGGGGTGACACTCACTGAGTGCCTCGAGAATAAAGGGCCATCGTCAGAACGAGTTCATTTTCTTCTCAGCGTTTCTATAATTTTAGTGGTTAGCATCATTAGGAGCGCACCAAGTTGCGTTACCGAATTTGCAGAGCCGTTCCTGAAGGAGAAGAGACAGGAAAATGACTGCGGTAAAATGCTTCAATTCAAATCAGTTAGTGTGTTCTTGGCGCTAGCGCTTGTTGCCTCAAAGCTGAATGAATTTCCTTCTTCATTTACCAGTTTCAAATCTTCTTTCATCCGGTGAATCACTAACACTGACTACCGCAGTAGTGATCGCGTCGACCAACCCATTATTCACGTACAGCGGCTCGCTGATGCTGATTAACAATAGACAAAGCATTACTTTTTAGGTACGACTGTGCGATTTCACGAAACTGATTTGGAACCGTCCGTGATTTTGGCTGACGTAGAAAAATGTTTACATCATACCACTACTTTGCATATATATATATATAAAATAATTTTGTGCAGCTATTTTTGTATATTATATAAGAGAACAACTTTGCGTGGCTATATCATGGCTGATGTTCTTTCTGCAGCTGTGAATCTGCAAAGAACCCAAAAGCTTCATTTTTTAGACACAACTTCGTTTGTGTGGGCGCATGGAAAAGGTTTGGTACGTTATTCTTAATTCTTGAAAGAGCCCTGTCTCTACTTGATAGAAATTTGCTAAATACTTATTTGGATTCGTTTGGCTGTTTGGAAAGGTGCTCATCACGTAGATTGAAATTTACACTAGCCATCCTAAGGAACCATCTCCTGCAAAGCAAACAGTATTCTCGACCAAAAACGGAAAAACCATTTTCTGAGTTTAAGACCAATCTTTTTCGGTTGAAAAGCGAAAAGAAGGCAGACTCTTGAATATTGCTTCTCAAACACTGTTTTCTTCCGCAATTATAGCCAAGTTTCGAACTTGAACTGGACTAATCAGCAGGAAAAAATTTCGGCTTATGATATTATAACTTTAGCGTTAGGGACCAAGGATCACGTTTCACACCCAATACTGCAGATTATATAATTTACACACGAGCCGAATTTCATATCCAAGCTAAACTGTATAACTTATGAACAGTGATGACCAGAATACACAATTTACATACAGTAACTACGCTCTTATATGCAATAATTTAAATTGTTCATATTGTTTTCCATTTGAATGCAAATTGAATCCTTTTCATGTTTCTTCGGGTTGTACAACTGTGAAATTGTCTTTTTTCAAAATAGGATCATCAAAAGGTGTTTTCCCTTCAGTATGAGTGTTTTTATGGGCGTTCAATAAATCACCTCGTGCATACTTTTTACCGCAAATGCCGCATTCGAAGGGCTTTTCTCCAGTGTGTGTTCGTTTATGGCGTACGAAATTTGAATGTTGTGCAAATGCTTTACTGCAAACTTCGCATTCATAAGGTTTTTCTTCAGTGTGAGTTCTTGTGTGCGTAACCCAAGCACTCCTCAGCGAGAACGATCTATCACAATACTTGCACTCGAATGGTTTTTCTCCGGTGTGAATCCTCTTGTGGTCTATCAGAGTTGATTGATACGAAAATGTTTTTTTGCAAATGTCACATACGTAAGGTTTCTCTTCAACGTGAACCACCCTGTGCTTTCTCAGAGAGGATAAATCTGAAAAAGCCTTTTCACAAACTTCACATACATGAGGTTTTTCTCCAGTGTGAACCCTCCTGTGTTTCGCTAGAACCGATTGATCTGCGAATGGTTTATTGCAAAATTCACACGCGAAAGGTTTTTCGCCAGTGTGAGACCTCGTATGCGTGATTAAGCCTGTTCTGTGTGAGAAGGCTTTGTCACAAAATTCGCATTCGAATTGTTTCTCCACAGAGTGAACATACGTGTGCTTCAATAAATGTGACTTCTTCGCGAATGTTTTGTTGCAGAACTCGCATTCGAATAACGTTTCTCGAGTATGAACACTATTTTCATGATCTTTCAGACGATACTTTTGCGAAAACACTCTTTTGCAAACCAAGCATTCGAAGGTTTTCTTTTTAGCGCTCATTTTTTTTATGAAGTCTGAATTCTTATTTTAATAGAACTAAGCAGCAAAAGATAACGCTTCGAACAGGAACTGCTTTAAAATAATTTTGCTGATCAAAAGCACATTTCTATAGCATTTCATCAATGGCAATCAAGTTTTTTCCCTCTGCTTCTTTTTACCAAATTTTCGGAGCTAATCAGTACAACCCCCTCCCCCAAATCAGCTTCATTTTCGTTTCATCCTAAACTTGGCCTCCTTGACACCCCAGGCTGGTTTATTCGTCATCTTTGTGCGAATTGTGAAGTCAGTATTATCCCTATAATCCTTAGTAATTGAAAAGTCCACCAATCTCTGTTCCCTATTCTGTTTTTTTAACGATTAGACGTCACTTACAGTGAGAAAAAACCAGTTTTTGTGTTCATAAATGGCGATCGATGAGTACGCCCGGTTATATATAAGAGCCTTATTCTGAGCCAAACACATTCAATAACAAAAACCTAAAATGAAAAGTTCACCAAAGCTTCAAGACGCTACCAGCAATGCACCAGGAATAAGTCCACATCCGCTACTTCTCCGTTTAAATCAACAAATTTCGGCTTCGTTCTCCGTGTCCAGCTCTCGGCCAGGTTCGGTTGCAATCAGTGGTGTGCTTCTGAAGAAGAAACCTGCAGAAAAAATAAAATCATCTATATGTTGTCTACATATAACTACGATGTATAAAGTGATATCATTCACCACTTGAAAGATTTTAGCTTCCATGACTAGTTTAACAATCTTTCTAGCACCCTGGACTACATTCTACGTTTCACTTTGATAATATGCGTAATGGTCATGCGTGTATCTGACTGATACAACTTGTTTTTTTCCTCCCCACTTGTCAGACCTTTTTTGGTTGATCTGATTACGATTCACTTCAAACTTCGCAGTCCTCAGTATTTTTCCCTCTTGTGGGTTATTTCGTGTCTGACCAAAGAGTTCTTCAGTGAGAATGATCTTCCACAAAGTTCACATTTGAATGGTTTCTCTCCAGTGTGAATCCTCCAGTGACTTATAAGTAGTGACTTATACGAATATGATTTTTTGCATACTTCGCATTCATAAGGTTTTTCTCCAGTGTGAGCTAGCAAGTGCGTTCTAAAATTTGATTTATCTGAGAATCTTTTGTTGCAAAATTTACACGAAAAAGGTTTTTCTCCGGTGTGAATCCGCCTGTGCCTTGTAAGAAGTGAGTTGTATGAAAATGACTTCTTGCATACTTCACATTCGTACGGTTTCTCTTCAGTGGGAATTCTCTCATGATTAATCATAACTGACTTATTTGAATATGATTTCTTACATACTTCATATTCATAAAGTTTCTTTCCAGTGTGAACTTGCATATGCGCTCTAATATCTGATGCATATGAAAATCTTTGAAAGCAAACTTCACGCACATAAGGTTTTTCTCTGGTGTGAGTCGGCTTGTGCCTTTCCAGACTTGCCTTATATGAAAATGTTTTCTTGCATACTTCACATCCATAAGGTTTCTCTTCGGTGTGAACCAGCATGTGCGTTCTAACTCGCGATTTAGTCGAAAATTCTTTGTTGCAAATTTCACACGCAAAAGGTTTTTCTCCGGTGTGTATCCTCCTGTGCTGTCTTAGACTTGCATTGTATGAAAATGTTTTCTTGCATAATTCACATTCATAGGGTTTCTCTCCAGTGTGAACTTTCGCGTGCGTTCTAAAATGTGATGCATCTGAAAATTCTTTGTCGCAAATTCCACACGCGAAAGGTTTTTCTCCGGTGTGTATCCTCCTGTGCCTTTCCAGACTTGACTTATATGAAAATATTTTCTTGCATACTTCACATTCGTAAAGTTTCTCGTCAGTGTGAACTAGCATGTGCGTTCTGAATTGCGATTGATTTGAAAATTCATTGTTGCAAATTTCACACACAAAAGGTTTTTCTTCGGTGTGTATCCTCCTGTGGTGTCTTAGACTTGCATTGTATGAAAATTTTTTCTTGCACACTTCACATTCATAGGGTTTCTCTCCAGTGTGAACTAGCAAGTGCGTTTTGAAATTTGATGCATCTGAAAATTCTTTGTAGCACATTGTACACGCAAAAGGTTTTTCTCCAGTGTGAATCCTCCTATGCCTTTTCAGATTCGACTTACACGGAAATGCTTTCATGCATACTTCACATTTATATGGTTTCTTTCTACTTTGTGTTCTAAAATATGATGAATCTGAAAATCCTTGGTTGTGAATTTCACATGCAGAAGGCTTTTCATCTTCGGCGTGAACCCTTCTCCTGTGCATTCTCAGATCTGATGGATATGAAAAAGCTTTATTGCAAACTTCACAACCGTAAGATTTTTTTTTAGCGTGAATACTAATATTTTTTCGTAGAATTGCCTGATCTGAAAAGTTTCTATCGCACACTTTTTTTCTGTGCTTTCTTAGGTATGCCTTTTCCGAGAACGCTTTACAGCAAATTTCGCACTTGTATGGCTTCTCTCCAGTGTGAACCCTTTTGTGTTTTGTCAAAGATGTTTTATGTGGAAATGCTTTGCCGCAAATTTCACACGCGAAAGGTTTTTCTCCAGTGTGAGTCATCCTGTGCCTTTTCAGTGCTGATGGATCGGCAAAAGCAATCTTGCAAATTTCACATGCGTGGGGTTTCTCTCCAGTGTGAATCTGCCCGTGCCTCACTAGAGTCGATTTAACTGAAAATGATTTATTGCAAACCTGACACACAAAAGGTTTCTCATTCGTGTGAAATCTCGCGTGGGTGACTAGACCACCTTTGCGTGAGAACGATCGATCACAAATTTCGCATTTAAATGGCTTGCCTGCATAGTGAATCTTCTTGTGGCACGTAAAAATGTGCTTATTCGTGAATGTTCTGCCGCAAGCCTCACATTTGTAGAACTTGTTTTTAGTGCGATGATCTTTTTCATGAATTTCGAGACCACACGAATTTGGAAACACTTCCTTGCTAACTACGCATTCAAAACTTTTCTTTTCAGTCTCCATTTTTAATCTGCTCTGAATTGATCAAGCTTCAAGATCACGATTTAATGACATCAGACCAGAAGTTCCCAAGAGTTTCAAAATGCTACCGTTCAATAAACTAGAAGTAACAGACGATTGATTCGTCACACGTCAGTTCAAAATCTACTAACTCTGGCTTCATTACGGATGTCTGACATTCAACCACGTTCAATTGACATCGAAGAGCTTCTGAAAGACCTGCCAAGAAAAGAAAATTATCTATATCTATAGCTCGATATAATTTTGCAGTTAAACTCATTATCATTTTAAAGTCATCTACTTCGGCATCCACTCAAACATTGGATGCCTCGCTTCGGTAGGTTCTGAAAGCAATGAAATAATAAATCTCGGAATTTTCATCACTTTTAAACTCATCCACGAAATATTATCAAGAGTATAATATATTTTAAAATACAAGTATATAGGTTGAAAAACGGTCAAGTTCTCCGAACGTAGGCGGAGATAGACTTGAAAGTCTAGGGGGTACGATGATGATGATGATGATGATGATGTCTCAATTCATATCCTATTATAATTGGATTTTTTAATTGGGTCGCTATATTTTAGAAATGCGGCCAAAGGCTAAAAAATTAGGAACCCTCCTCACTCAAGCACGTGCGCTGACGTAATAAACCAGATTTGCTGATAAAAGCTCTCTCCTGATCAGAGAAGTTCCAATTTTCCTGTTCATGAGAAAAAACACGAGATTTGAGTGACTTTGAAAGCGATATGATTGCGGGCGCTGGGGGGAGCGGTTCCAGTATCTGCGAAGCCGCTAACTTTCTTGGCTTTTCCTCGTACAACAAACAGTATAAATTTTATGTAGAACTTTGATGCGTTATATACGTGCTAAAAGCTCAATTTTTTAATCCTTTGAAGAGCAGAAATTTTTCCAAAACCCATAGGAATAAACGTAAACAGGAGCGCCCACTATGGGACTCACCCTCCCTTTCAAACAAGAGTTATTATATTGATTTGATATATTTACACTCATCAGGGCATTTTTATTTAGGAAATTCTCTTGCGACATCTTAACTCGTCAAACTCAACACACGCCCCCTCCCTTTTCCCAAAGGCGTCGCGATTCTTTCGGAACCACTGTATCAAGGTAAAGGAAGTGAGGAAAGAAAATTCTTTTCAGAGATAGTCGTATCTTAAGGGCGGCTAAATTTCTAGGACCGGCCCTGTGCAAAAAATTAAAATGCCTTCCTCCAGGCATAAGGTAACCAAAATGAAGGCTTGATTATAAGTTAAAGGGGATCATTCCCTTTTTGCAATCCAATTGCAAAAAGGGTTTTAAGGGCTTGGCTTTAGATAAAACATCAAATAGGAGCACGAGAGGTATTCTCTGGTGCTCCTGTTTGATGTTTCATGAATCCTCACGAGAGGTATTCCTGAGAGAATACCTCTCGTGCTCCAACAAAATAAACGCAAATCAGAAATCTGTTGCCCCATAAAACATGAGAAAAGGTGCGAGTAACACAAAAATAACAAAAACATAAATAAAAATGCAATTGACACACAAAAAAAAAAAAATTTGCTCCGAATATCAGCGCTTGCTCAAAATGAAGATGAGCAACCAAAATACAACGCTGCGGGTCAAGCATAATTTGATAATTTTTGTCGCACCGCGGTCATTTTCTGCACACGAGGACTAATTAGACCGGGACCTACAATTTTTTGCCGATTCCGAACGGCAGGCTTGCTTTTTTTTTTTTTTTATACTCGTCAAGAGGTTGGTGCGCTAACCCCTCGCTTGGGGACTGCCTGCGATAGCCGTTTTTTGTTGTAAAATTATTTTCCGTTTCAGACAGGTTTCCGTTTTATAGAGGTGCGCATAAAAATATATGCAGCGATTTATTTCTGTCGCGTTTCAGAAACTCAAGTTCCGAGAACATCACCCCTAACGAGTCTTGAACAGAGACATGCATATTATTATTTTGAGTTTTTTCATGTTTGCTCTTTCAAATAACTACACACATTCAATGCGCTAATGGTTAAACTTCAATATAAAACGTTCTCCTGAACAGCAATAGAACGAACACTTACTTTTGTTAAAAATGAAAATTTTTTAATACAGTGAAACTTCGATATAACGATATTCTGGGGAACAAGAAAAATATCGTTATGGAGGGATTATCGTTGTAACGAGAGGCAAAATTATCCTTACGTGTGATCAAATTTATGCCGTTGTCATCTTTTCTACATCTACATCATTAATAGCATCAGAAAATGCGTTTTTATGTATTTATTCGCAGAAAATATTGTAATCAATTAATTAGTTATAAAAATTCACTTGTGCGCATTGCCCCTGTAAAGAAGTTTATCGCATTGCACTTCCGTCTTACGCAGAAAACGGCAATGGCAATAACTTCGTTTATAGCCTTCGGTGATTTTTTTAGTGCAAAATATTGATATCAGATGCCTTCAGAAGGAGAACAAGTGACGAAGTAAAAATTAAATTCAAAACGATTTTGAACAAATTATAAAAGAATATTGTTATAGCGGGTTCAAAAAAAAATCTAAAAATATCGTTATAAAGGGATTTATCGTAGCAAAGGATATCGTTGTATCGAGTATCGTTGTACCGAGGTTTCACTGTATTTGAAATTGCATACCTGTTTAAAAAACAGATACGATGCGATCACAACATTTCATTTCATACCGTACACCGCCCAGGCTCTATCGACCATTGTCAATTTTAGCCATTGCCCCGGATTGGGGGTGGGGGGGGGGGTGCTTTATTATGCGTAATGAGATCAACAACCAATAACGCTTGTGAAAGAAAGATTCTACATTTCTGCAAAATTTTTGCGTTCAAATTCAATACTCGTTCCTCGTGGCTGGTTGGCCATCTATCTCTACACTGAATGAAAATCTCGGCAGTATGGTACTCGGTATCGCTAAATAATTCAAAATCTTCCCTCGCGTATTACCAAAGCCTCCTAGAAGTAGTATCTAGGAGGCTTTGGTATTACTCTCCCCGAAATTATCGAAATTTTTCCAAGAAGTAGGAGTGTTTTCTAACGAAAGTCACCATTTCCAATCATAAATGAAATGCTAAACCAGTTCGGATAGATAATAAGCATTCATCATTTTTCCAAGAGGTGAAAGAGATTTCCTCACAAAAGAGGGGGGTCAGAACGACTTGACTTTCCTCCCATCCAAAGGACAAAAACTTGCACACGGCCAAAAATTGTTTCCGTTTCATGTCTAGAAAGAGACTAAATACGCCTTCCGTTTCCGCGCGTTACACAGTTTCTATCTTAAAGCAGTTTCCTATTATTGAAAATGCTTTAATTATTCACAAGACTATATATTTGTTCCGTTTAAGACGTGCTTCCGTCTCATACGGTGTCCGTCTTAGACAGGTTTCACTATATCGAAAAATTGGAAAATGTGTTTTTCGGATAATTTGCGTGCACCAACCCACCTTACTAACTAATGTGTCCCCCTCACCCCAAAAAAAAAAGTTCCAAATGCTAAATTTGCCTTACCTGTGCGACCTATTTTGTTCATTTTCACAGAAAGCTATTTCTTTAATTCGTAGTCAAAGGGTCAAAATTGGATATAAAGAGCTTATCTCGTGTATGGTGCGCTAACCCCTCGCTGGGGGACTGCCCGCGATAGCAATTTTTTGCAGCGGTCAAGTCGCCGTTATTTTTGGTGTACCCCTGTGTCAGGAAAGTTTTCTGACAAGGACGAACCGGGTATCGAACTCGCGACACCCCTGAACATCCTTTGGTATTTTAGGCGAGTATCTTATCGACCTGGGCTACCGTGCCCCATTTTTTTAGAACTTATTTATAAATATTTTACGAGGACGTGCAATATATATTTTTCCTCCTTGTCACCAAAATTTCGGCAGCTCCGCCCCTTCTTTCTAACACATATGAACGGGATCAGAGACGTACGCCGAGGGGGCCATGTGCCCCCCCCCCTTTCGACGACCTTCCTATGTTATTGTAATCAATTTCTGTTCGTTTCAATGCCATTTGAAGGCTAAGAACTCAAAATTTCTTTTTAAGAAAATCATTGAGACCCACCAAGCCAGTGTTTCTCAACCTTTTTCAGTCCTTGGCCCCCCCTTTAGACGATATTTTCTTCTCATGGCCCCCTTGTCTTATCCAAGGACCCCCCCCTTACGCTCATCTCAGATCGAGACCCTTTCTACTTACCGAATTGAAAATTTAATCAAAACTAAATTTATATATATAATGAATGAATATGTTATAAATAAAATTTGATTCTGGAATCCTGGGCGAAGCATGGATCCAGAAGATAAAGGCTCATCCCTTCCAAGAACCGAATGAAATGTGTAAAATATGGGAATGATCCACATAACGAACATACATTCGACAATCCTAACGCATCACCCTGCGTCTGTGCCTACCCTTGACTACAGTTCAGTGAGCTTCCTTCTTGTGAAGCGTTTTATGCATGGCTGTCTCAACATCATGGGTCCCACGTACAAAGTGATGTTCTGAGGCCTCATACTTAGCTGGCTGTAACAGCTTACATATTTATATACTTATACGAGTCCCTGGGCTATACCCCCCCCCCATAGGCCCGTGGATTAAGATGGCCCTGATTCTATGGACAGTTCTGTTGGATTCTGCAAGTAATAACATTTTCTCCCATCGTATTTCACTTAAAAGCTCTAATTCTTCACAACTCTGTGGTCCCCTTCACACTCATCATGCCCCCCCCTTCACCGGATTTTCACCCGTGGCCCCCTTAGAATATCTCAGTACCGTAACGAGGCCATAGGTTGAGAACCACTGCTCTAAGCCATACATGGCAAACCCTTGGCCCTGGGGGTTATCTGATGTTGCCTGCCCCCAAACCAAGTTTTGTGAAAATGAACTAAGCGGCACATTTACAAATCACTTAAGTGATCTGTGGCACGATTCCATAGCATTTAAGCGGCCCGTTGCACATTTTCTGATCACTCAAGTAGGCCCGCGGCACATTTTCTGATCACTCAAGTAGGCCCGCGGCACATTCACGGATCACTTAATTGTCCCGCGACACAGTTCCGGTTCAGAACACTTAAGCATTCCGTGGCACATTTAAAGATCGTTTGAGTGACATGTAGCACTGTTTTAGAGCACTTGAGCGGCCCCCAGTGCGGTTCTACATCACTCAAGTTATCCGCGGCACATTCCCAGGTTACTTAAACGATCCGCGGCATAATTACGGATCCCTTGAGTTATGCGTGGCACGGTTCCAGAGCACTTAAACGATCCGAACACATTTCCAGATCGCTCCGAGGGTCCGCGGAATATTTAGAGATCACTAAAGTGGCCTCTGTAGAGGACGTATCAATAGGGAGATTGTTAGTTCAGGTGCCCACAAAGTATCAAAAGGTTTTTGTCGTTTCTGGAGCGCCGATTAAAATGCCATTGAGAATATTTACCATTTTTATAAAGGGTGGTTGATGACATAAGCGAATCACCCAAACACACCCCGCGAGACACCCAGGCTCTGGCGCAAGAAGCAACATAAACACTTCGGTCCCCCCCCCCGGAGGGGTGGGGGAAACAGGGCATCTCCGGTAAAACCAAAATTTATTGATACGTCAAAGATTACATATAGTGCAGTAAGTTATGTAAATCGAAGAATCAAATTAATGGAGTTAAGTCAAAGTGCTACGGGCACGGATAATAAATAATCATGGAAAGTCGTATAAAAATCGTATCGCAAAAGGCGCAATCAGAAATTTGATTGATCAAGGATTGTATCAAATGACAAGAAGGGCAGAACACCTCATTGCACTCCGGCAGTTCAATAGTCAGTCAGTCTAATTTCTCCGAGACGTCATTAATTAGGTTTGGGATTCATCCTGCTCCTCGCTCGCAAACAGTGCCACCAGCGCACTGTCAGGGTGAAGACGCGGCGATCTCCTTAACGGCGCTGGTACCGGATTTGCAGGAGCTGGAGAAGACGGATCCCTTATCTTCTCGGGATGTTCCTCAAGGAATTTCACCATTTTTCTTATCTTTTTCTTTGATTCCTCTCGACGTAGTATGCCAAGCATCCATGGTCTGTGTAGATGGGCAGTCGGCGAACGGAAGTGATAGGGTGTCGTTTCTGGACAGCATGTGGCGTAGTGCAGGGGCGTGCCAGGCTCAAGACAAGAGCATTTATCGCTGGCAATCACTTTAAAGCGATGTAAGGTTGCCGGGAAAGGCCCATGACCGGTGACAAATAAGATGAGCTCTCGTGACCAGCCCCTGCTCCTAGTTTCTTCATAACTTCATGAGTTGATCTTCCTGACGCCTCCGGCATATCCCAATGCAATTGCCAATTTGCTATCATGTCCCTCCAGAGGAGTGATTTTGCGTGAGAAGCTGGATATAAGAGTTCGTCGTAAAAGACTCCGGTATTGGTCGCTTCTTTGGCCGCCGCATCCGCAAGCTCGTTTCCCCACTGGCCGTTGTGGGCTTTTACCCAGGAGATGCGTATTGATGGGTGAGATACAAGTATACTCCTTATCTTTCTCGCCATTGCGTTTTCAGAGAGCGGGTTTAGAATGGCCTGGGGGGTGAACTATCTCTGTGGTCCTTAGCCGAAAAAAAGTAGTTAAGCGCCGATTTGTCCTTAGCTGGCCAGTAGTTCGACTTTTCGGTACTATCTCTACGCTAAGGACTTTTTTTTAGTAGTTACTTAGGACCGCTGCTAAGGACTGCCTAGCACCAGTCCTAAAGCAGCAAGAAAAGTAGTTCACGGCGGCCATCTTGGAAAAGAGGAAATTTCGCCTCTGGCCGCGAGCTCTCGCTGTGATATTTAGCGATGAAATATGCTGTTTTTTTTTCGATTTAAAAAATTTTTTACGATAATAATGACAGATAAAACTTGGATTATATCTTCGGTGTCATCAAAGTTGAAGTGATTCATCGTTATATCCTCAAAAACTGCTGTAGTATACATACGTGTATGTTGACATCGGCGATCGAAGCCACGACGAAGTGCTAGCATGTTCATTACTGAGGTAAGAATTATTTTATTGCTATCGAACTATATAAGAAAAGTGTTTAGAGATATTATTTTTTTGCTCAGTAAATGTGCGTTATTTAAAAATATAAATGGACATGATGTCACTCAATCAATAGGGCAGTGGATCCCACTTGGTAATGCTGAAAAATATCAAATAGCCCATGTATATTTTGGGTTGTATTGAAAATATTTATATGGCGAATGAAACATGAATCTTCAATTACGATAATATGAGATTGAAATTTTACATTCTATGTTTTTTGCTACATTAATTTTTTTTAATGAAAAATTATGTCTAAATAAATTGAGCACATGTGTAAATAAATAATTTGAATATTGTTGGCACAATAAAACTTGTGCTTGGAGACGACTATGCTATAAATAATCGCTTATAAATAAATAAATTGAAAATTTGTGTTTTAGATCAACCTCCCATCAATGCAATGCACAAAGTAACTAATAAGCTACAATTCATTGATAATAAATTATACCACCTAAATGACAAAAATTTTAATTATTTTTTTGTGATGAGTAATGGTGAAATTTAAATAAAGCATGGTAAAAATTGGCAGTAATGTTAAATATTAAATTTTGTAAAACTCATTCACTAAATTTAGTGTAAAGGATTAAACTTTAGATTTGATATTTTGAACTGTTCAAATGAACAATATTGTAATACTTAGTGAAAGTTAAATTTTCAGAAATAAATCATGTGCTACTACTTTGAAAATTGCACTCTGTAACTCGCTCTGAGATGAAGAATATTTAATAAGGAATCATTATATTTGCTTTGTTGATATAAAAAATGAAATTCGTACAATGGGACTAAAAAACAAAGTTTTAATTTCAGGCACAGTTTTAAGTGTTGAGGTATATATATATTATAATGAAAGGAAGCAGATTAGTGTTTGAAACATATTACAACTTCAGTATTTGGGGCCTTGCTGTGTGTGTTCAAATTTAATTTTTTGCCAAAAATTATTTTTGATTGTGTGTATGGGTAAAGACAGAAAAAAAATTTCCATGTCGAATACTTAAGAACTTTAAAATATAACATTTTGAGATGTTATGGAACTGAAACTTTTAACCTTTAAACTTTTAACAAGCATTTATTTTTTAACGATGTTGTTAGTAAACAGCTGATATATATATATATTGTATATACATTTGTGAGACTTTTCTAACTCTAGAAAAATTTTGTTTCCCAGGAACTTGGCTGTAGGTAGCTACGAAGTTATGTGAAGGTTTTCAAGGTTACCAAACAATTTTACCAGAGCAAACAAAGGTAATTTTAATTCTTTGTATTTGACTTTGAGCAACAGTTTCCATTATTATTTTCATGTAAAATAAAATATTTCCATGCATGATTTAATGACATAAATTTTAACATTATGTTGCATCATTTTCACTGATTTCATTTGTATCAACAACCCTAGTGGAACAAATACAGTCGAACCTCGATTTAACGCCACCATCCCACCCAAAGAATTTTGGCGTTATATCAGATCGCAGACGTAATGGCGTTTCGGAGAGACTGTATTACATAAATTCACATGTTTATTAAGAAATGTATTTCAGTGTCTCATTTATGTTGCATGATGAATACAAAATTCATAAAAATTGTAAACTGTAAAATCACTTGAATATTTCTCAATATAAAACTTAACAGAAACATACTACCCTCTGAAATTATTGTAATTTCAGCAACACATTTCATATGTGCAAAAACAAAATAAGCAGGTGGGGGGAAAGGTGGCATTGTTTTTAGTCCATACCATATTGGTTTTTCTCGAGAAATATCTTGCTATGAGTAATTTTCTTTATAATCATAATTTTTTCAGATACTATTGAAAGAACAACTCTTTTTGACATAATTGAATTGAGCAAATTAAGATAGATGATTTCTTAATGGCTACTTGTACCGCTCAAAATTTGACCAGTGCAAGTAAAAACATGTACTGTTGAAAAACTTGTCTTGGCTATACGTATAAATGAGAGGGTAGGACATTAAAAAAAACCTTTAGAAGCTTTGCTAACTGAAAAGCAATATTAATTCTTTGAAAATGTTATTATCATATTTACTGATTAGCAAATTTTGTGAATGGAAATATTAAAACAATTAATATAGTTGAGAACAAATAATATTATACTTTTTAACTAGCGAGACCATACAACACTGCAAAATTTGTATGTTAATTTAAATAGGGGTTCTCCGATCTACAAGAGGTTGCTAAGGATGTGTTCTAGAGCGAAGCTGAAAGGAGTGAAAATATTAAGTAAGCTGCGTGCCAATAGGTTTTTTCACTTCATCTGTCTGACCAAAATTTTAGGGTAGAAACATGGCTCGAAAAATTGAAAAACATTTTTGGCGCCGTCCAAATTTCTTGGCAGCCAAGCATATTTTTAGGAGAAATAATCCAAAGTAAAAAAAAATTATATTCAACTTTTTCAGCACTTAGTGATGATCTTCACATATTGGAAGATGCAGACATAAACTCCAAATATTTTGTGATCTGCATAGAAAATTTTAGGTGTCAGTATGATTTTCTTTTTTGCAATGTTGGCTCCTAAGATTTGTGAAGCCCTAGGTAAATACATCTAGACATGAACAAGTGCATGTGTGTGCAATGCCAGGCCTCCCTTGTAAAACACAGTTGATGTATTTTGGATCCTACTGTGATAAAATGGTGGCGAGTCGACAAAGTGCTATTGTGCGCGAATTATCTCTACTTATGCAACTAAAGACTGTTATAATTTGAAATAAAATATACAGTACATTTAAAGATTGATAAGCATAATAAAAGTGTTGTTTTCTTCCTCTTTCTAATTTCAGGTAAATCAACATTTGAAGATGCAGATGAAAATTAATGAATCTCAAAAAATTATGTTCTTGAAAGGTGCGATTTCTAAAAAAAGTACAACAAATAAATTGTGATTATGATAACTTTCTATGAATATATGTTTGAAATAAAATGTGTTTGTATGACAAATCATGTGTGCAAGTTGTTATTCAATTCATGTTTCTATTAATCAACTTCAATCAATCATTCATCGTCTAATCAACTGAAATGAAATATACGATCAAATGAAAGTTATCAGGTGAAGTTATTTGTTGGAAGCTAAATATGAAACAGATAAATTGATGAAAGGTCTTTAATATAGAAGTATATATCTTTTAAATATTGAAGTATTCACTTGCATTAACAGGTAAGTGCTCATTCATAGAGAATCATGTTCTGATAATATTTTTTAATACTGAGGAGAAACCCATAGTTTAAAATACAGAACTACAATACGCAGCAAGGCAGTTAATTCTTTTAATTATAAATTATCAATAATTTATTATTTTAGTTGCTCCAGAAAGAATTTGCAATTCGTTGTTTCAATGAATTTAAAAGGAATAAAAATGGATAATAAAAAATCATTTAACAAATTGGTCTTTAAAAAGAAGTGACACTCAATATTAAAAATAGTATTCAACTGGGGCCTCAAGTAGGGCTCCCGAGGTGAATAGGGGGGGCCCAAAAATTCTATAATTATTTTGCATAATAACCCTTTCAAGAAGAAGGGCCCCCCCCCCCACAAAAAAAAGGGAAAGTCTGCCCCGAAAAGGCACATTACGGCCATAGGCTCAACTAGTGCCGGTAACCTTAATTTAAAATCTTACATTTTGTAAGAATTTTTTTTTTCTTCCAAATTTTGATTTCATCAGTATGCGACCCACTTATATGCAGCTGGGGTCCCATATACTCGCTTCTTCAATCATCTAAAAGTGGGGTCCATGAGCTCGGACAAGAAAAATACTTTGGCTATTATTATATACTGAATCTTATTCTAAAAAGAAGTCGCAAGATGAAAAATGCAACGTCCTCATACGTTTACAAAATAATTAAACTAGCCAGCGATATTAGAGCAAAAAAAATTGCAAAACACGGGTGACAAAAAAATGTATGTTTACAACATGTTTGTTTGTAAACATGAAATCGCTGCCACAACCCACTGCGGAAAAACGATTGTTAAATAATTAGTAGTAGTTGTAGGCTTCAAACAGCATCCCGATTGGTTAGAGATCTGTTACTCTCGAAACCAAAAATTTTCTCCCCCTCTAACTACTGTTTCACGTCATGTGACCTTAAGGACTGGTAGTACATAGTACCTCTTAACTACTAGTAGTTGAAGCGGTCCTTAGCTTCAGTCCTCCGACCGGTAGTTCATTAGGACTAGTAGTTACTAAGGACTGCAGAGATAGTTCACCCCCTGGATACTCGAACGGCTATCGGATCTTATTACAGTCTGCTTCCTGTTTGTAGCTGCATCCAGAGCTGCTGTAAATATAGCGAGCATCTCAGCTTGATATACTGAATTATTTTCTTTTAGTTTAGCAGCCCATTTATGCACGATCTCCGTTCCCACGGTTTTTATACAGGCAGCTCCTGTACCTGATTCCAGTTTAGAGCCATCCGTGTAATATTCTATTAATACTTGATTGGCCTGCAGAGATTCTGCAGGATGCGAGGTCCAGCCTATAGTTTTTTGCTCGAAGGTGTCCGGGACTAATGTTTCCTCTAACAATGGACATGGCTTGTGAAGCTTTAGAAGACGTGTGACTCTTGCCAGGAATTCTATCTTGAGGGATAATGGCGGGAGCCCCAAGATCACCTGAAGAGCATTCGTAGGTGATAATCTATGGTTAGATCTCACGTAGGTGATAATAATATCGTAGTTCTATACGCACCAGAGATATATAGAAGGAAGGGTCTTTGTATAGAATCGAGCCGTCTGAACATCTGGACCTTGGGAGAATGCCATATTGAAGCTCCATAAGCTATCATAGGCTCAACCACTGTCAAGTAGAGGGATCTCCTTAGAGCCCGTGTCAGTCCCCACTGTGGTCCAGCCATCAGACACATCTTCTGAAGAACACGTGATGCCTTTCTCTTCTGTTCTTTGATGTGATCTTCCCAGCTAAGTTGCTTATCGATAAACACGCCTAAATAACATAGCACGTCCGTTTTCTTGATGGTTTTCCCTTGGAACCATATGGTGGGAGGTCTTTTCTTTGATATCCACAAGAATTTTGTCTTAGCCATAGAGAGAGTGAGCTTATGCATGTGCAGCCAATTTGACACTGTTCTAAGGGCTTCTTCTGCTAGATCACTTGATCCCTTGACAGTAGGGGCAGATGCAATTATCAAAAGGTCATCAGCATAAGCCTGAACTTTAACGTTTGAGGGCCAATTAATTTTCAACAACTCATCCAGAACAAGCATAAATCGTACAAAAAATTTAACTAAATATGTACAAAATTATTTCTCATCAAATTAATTTTTACAAAGTGCATGATTTGGACATGCTGAAAACAAGCCCGAAAAAAATCACCAAACGACGCCAAAATCATTTGAACTTCATTACAAACTATTACGACCAAATGTGGGCCTATACTTTTTAAAATCAGAAAAACATTTAATCATTAATTATGGTGGAACAAGTCTTTTGACACTTACAAACAAACAAGAAAGCAAACAACTAATAAATTGTCAAATCCGTTCGCGCGCACGTATGCGTGTGCGTGTTATGATAAACTACAATAAGTCCACTCTCCACTGGAAAATCTTTGGATTGCAAAATTACTTGGCACGTCTTTGGCATGGACTCAATGTGCTTGTCCCATGGCCAGTAGATATTTCTTTGCACTTACTTCTTCACACAATTAAAAAAACCATCGAACTCAGATAAGTCCTTGCTCTGACTCGTCCAGTGAATTCAATCCATAAATGCGCTTGGTGGTATTGAAAAGTTACGGCTCTGACTTCGCCACCCACGCAACTCCCATTTTGTTGCCTTTCAAGTAATGTCTAACAACTTTTGAGCAATATTTACGGTTGTTGTCTCGCTGGAATATCAGTAATAGCGACATGTTTCAAGTCGTTAAGGATGACACGTGGTTATGAAATATGTTTCGGTAAGCTAACCTGTGCACCTTATGCTCTTTTCAGAGGGTGAAAGAGGATCGACACCTTTAGCGAAAAAGCATCCCCAACTTCGCTTTCGTGTTTAACACTAAGAGAACCTATAATACCTTAATATAATTCCCTTATGATTTATCTGTAAGAACTTGTAATAACTCATACGTATATTATACATTGCCCCTATTTGTACATCCGAAATTTTAATATTAATTTTTTTCCCCATAGCACTATTTCAGTATCCTAAACGATTGACTTGAGCCAAAGCAAAATGACTTGGAAACAAAAACAATTTTGGGCCAAAAAAGCACAACCCAGATAATTCTCGTCTCTCTCTCTCTCCCCTCACAATATACGGGGTGATTATAAAAACGGATTTACGGAGCTAGGCAAGGAAAAAGGACTTTGCCGTGCACCAGAGCATTAATGTTCGTTTCATTCGTCACACCGTTTCTTCGATCCCAGCCTGATTAGTCCTCCACAAGGTCATGTGGAAAATTTGTGAAACACAATAAAATGCTTTATTTTATGCTGCTTCTCTGTCCTTATTGGTTGTCCTCACTTTTAGCCTATCTACCGCCGGTGATTTTCATGCTACAGTTGCCGTTCGAACGCTATTTAGGGTTTTTCACAATGGAGATCACATTTTCCAATACAAAAAACTTGGTGTTGCCATTTGATATTTTCTCACTGTAACCGTAACTGTCAGAGTGACACTGTTGTTTTCCATATCATTCTTGAGCGCATACATCAAAATCCCTTATGCCAAAATTTCATTCAGTTTCTGTGAATGGTATGATAGTTAGGGGCCCATATGTCGGGATAGTTTTTTTTATAAATCACCCTGTATATTACATTCCTTTTTTTCTTTCGAGAAGTCTTGCAAAGTCCAGTCCGCCAACTCTTTTCATGGATGCAGAGCAAATTATAAAGACACTAGCTATAATACCCGGCGTTGCCCGGGTTTTTTTTCAATGAGGCTTTTTTGGATCACGTGATACCTCCCTCTTTCTTTGAGGGACATGCAAACCGTGTCCAAGTTCACCAATATGGCGACTTCCTACACGACTCATGAAAGAAACAAATCTAGATTTAAAGAAACGTAAAAAAATAAATAAATATATTTTTTTCTTTTTTTTAAAGGGTGCTAGGTATTTCGATTCCCCCCTCTGAACTTCAAGTTATCTATCTCTGCCTGTTTCAGCTTCAAAAAATGCTTAATTAAAGCTGTGGAATTTCTCCGATGTACTTTATGGGCCCATAATTAATTTTAATGCAACCTAAACTATATGAATTTATGCAGTTGAATATCAAAAGACAATACGGAGACATTAATTTTCATGCTTGAGGAGATATAAAAAGTTGAAATCAATGTTATTGCATGAATGTCCAGCTCGAAAGAAGGTCCGGGGCTAATTACTTCATATTTAATCGTATATCTATCTCTAAGCGAACTCAATAATTCAAAAATCGAGTATTTAATACAATTTTTAAAATTATTGATGTGACAGAAAAAACCCCCCACCAAATTTCCGCATTTCTACATTAAAATCGGCAATTTCAACACTGATTTCTATGGGGGATCATCCTTTGCCTTACCCTCAAAGTGATGCTGATGATGGTGTCTATTCAAAAAGCTCTCATAACTGGGAGGATTGAATAAAGTGGCAAACCGTTATAAAAGCATAAATATTATACATATACTGACAGCGTTGAAGAAATGACATACCATTGTAAAGGCATAAAACACGTCTTAAACGCATTGCTAGGGAACCACGGTAACCAAAGTAAACGTTCGGAAAGTGATTGTTGAGGCACAAAAACCATTGTTGCCCGACATTTTTCTGCCCATTTGGGGCACTTGCCCTGCTCTGACGAAATTTTAAAGTAGCCTATCGTTCAAGTCGGGTCCCATTTGGTATATATGCAAAATTTGGCGACGATCGATCTAAAATTGTAGATTTGTATAGAGAACATACACACACACACACACACACAGAAAATCAATTTTATATATATAGATGTAAGTTTTTTGAGAATGCTGCTCCCTCGGGATTATTTCCAAAAAGCACAGTACAAAATTTGTAAATTACAAGGTGCAATGTGAATAATGCACTGTCCATCTTTTTTTGAAAGGGATTCGATTTCATTTTACTGTTCAATGCTAGCAAGATCGTTTCTGACAAATGAAGCACTTTCATTTCTAGCTCTTTGCCGAGCTTTTTTAAACATTATGTCCTACCATTGTGGCATGTCCTACTACAAATGGCGACTGAATGCTATTAGGTAGCATCAGAGTCACAAAACCTAGGACAGGCCTATGTATCTAACTGCTTTGTTATGCAAACCGGTGTTCCACCTATACGTTCACCATAATTTTGAATGACGAATGCTAGTTACTATATAATGAATAGTTCAAGACAAATGAAGTAGTAAACACAAAATTATTTTTTCCTCTCCAAATAGAAGTTTTTTAATGACTGCTCAAGACATTGACACAAAATGAGTTTTCGATCCCTCAAACCAAGCAAAAGCAAAATTAATAAATCGCATACTACCCCCCAAATAACCTGGAAAAAACGATACAAATTCTGCTTTGGCAGAATCATCAATCCACTACATTTGCATTATCTGGCAACATTTCAATAATTCCTTTTTTTATTCAAAAAAGTTACACGAATTTTGTTGACAAGGTTTCATAAAAAGTAAGAAAAGTAACGACGAAATCTAGAGAGTAGGGCATTTCAGCAAAAAGTAGGAAAAAGAGGGCAACTGGGAGCCCCCTGCAAATTTTATTGAAAATCAACCTCCGGTCATTTTGAGCGGTACCGGTCCTTCTAGTGTTAAAAATGCGAGATGCATCGCAATGGTCGTTTAACTCTTTGTTATTCAATGTTCTACATGGAACACCCAACTTGACTAGCTTCTCAGACCGTTAAATTCAATTATTCAAATACAAATATACAAATACAACGCCACAACAGGCAAATTGCCCAACGAGGTGGCTGACTTAAGAACATCATGGATCCCCGAGCCATTTTCTTTTGGAGGCCCTACCTACTACTGCTACACCACGTATGCACGTTATAGTTTGATTGATTGCTTTAATGATTCCGCCAGCGGCGATGCATCACTTCTCGTAAAGGCCCCTACACAGCTTAGTTATGCGTTATAACTGAATGTTATGCCTCTACGTCTATAGCTGTGTTTCTCAAAGTGTGCGTCGCGGCGAGCTAGAGATACAGATTTGTGTGCTCCTTCATGCCTCGAAGTGGTTTTTTTTATAAGTGAAAATATATATATATATCTACTAAACTACTCTGGGGAGTTGCAGATGAACTGTGCAAGGGAGGCGTGAGTGACAAAATTTTGAGAACCACTGCTCTACAGGAGGTGATATTCAACCTTCCTTTAGTCGTGAGTACTGTCTATGCTTATCATCAAACGCAGAGCACCCCCTAACGGCGAGGGCGCACATCCTTTACGAGAGTGCGGGCCACTCCATTCGTTTGAAAACGTGCCGCGAGGCCACTTAAGTGATCTATGAGCGTTCCACGGGTGTTTTAAGTGATCTGTATATGTGTTACGGGTCGCTAAAGTGATCTGGAGCTGTGTCGTGGACCACTTGAGTAATATGTACGTATACCGCCGGCCACTTAAGTGATGTAGAACTGTCACTTAAGTAAACAAAACATTTGCTGTGTGTCGTTCAAGCCGGGTTTTCCTAGGAACAGGTTTTCTACGGTGGGTGCAACGCGATAACGCTGACTGGTTGGAAATTGGTTGGCTGATTGCTTGGAATCAGCGCTTTCACGCTGCAATTCTTTCTCCTAAGAAAACCCGGCTTGAGATTATCTGTAAATTTGCTCCAGGTTCTTGCCTAAGTAATCTGGAGAAATGGAGTGGGGGAGGACGCTTGTGTGATCTGGAACTGTGCCATGGGCCATTTAAGTTATTTGTAAATATGCCGCGGGTCACTTAAGTGATCTGGAGATGTACCGCCGGCCACTTAAGTGATGTAGAACTGCACCGCGGATCACTTAAGAGATCTGTAACTATGCCGCTTAGTTCATTTTCACAAAATCATGGTTTGACTCCGAGGGCCCCCATTATGGAACGTTGAACATGTATGCCCACGGCAACTTCAGATGCGTACGCTTGTAATCTGCATGTAGTCGTAATTCTTGAATGCGATTAATTTCAGGATATTTTATCGAAGAGTTGACCAAGTGCTTGCAAGCACGAAATCTGGCATAAGCACTCTTGGTGCTCGCGATCAACAGGTTGAACATACCTGCTCTACAGGTATACCTGCACATGTTAAGGGGGGGCCTTAAGATTGAGAAGTGGTTGCTGACCAAAATATTATTGTCGATGTCAAATGCTGTTCGTATACGGGTCATTCCCCAAAAAAGTGTACAAAACCACATTTCCGAGACTTTAGCATTTTTTTACAAAATTCCAGAGAATACTGTGTCTGTGTGATGGTACTTTTATTTTTTTTTTTTCTTCCAATTCTTCACTTAATTCTCAGTCATGTGGCATTTCTTAATTTGTTCTATAGATGGTATCTGATTTGTTTTTAACGCTGTGGTGGTCGAGTGGTTATAGTGACGGACTCGCGATGCGAGGATCCGGGTTCGAACCCCACAGTGGTGGTCGGCTGAAGTTGGTTTTCTGTGGTTCCCAACTTCAAGGCGCAAATGCGAGCCGATCTCCCCGTTAAAAAGTCTCGCCACAGAGAGCAACAGTCCTACAACGATAAATCATTCATTCAATCATAACACTTCACTCATAGTTAGAAAAACTGGTGGCAGATGGCAGCACTACACATAACAAGCATTACAGAGAAACAACAAAACTTCACGTCAGGTTTCACTACACGTACACGCACATTCCCGCATGTACCGATTCGTTGGGGGATTCCGTGGGGGTGTGGTGTAGTAGTAGTAGGTAGGGCCTCCAAAAAATGGCTCAGAGATCCATGATGTTCTTAAGTCAGCCACCTCGTTGGGCAATTTGCCTGTTGTGGCGTTGTATTTGTATTCGTTGTATTCGTTTGAAGCAAAACCTCAAAATCTGGCTGCCCCAGCGTGAACAAAAGGTGTTAAGCAAGGAGATTTGAAATATTTAAAGAAAAAAAAACAACTTGGGGAATAACGTTTTTTATACATGACCCATAGATGAATCAAACAGACAGCAAAGTTTTGTTTCATGGAAAAACTTTTTTTTGTTGGTGTCTCGATAGTTTTCCCGTCTAAAAATGTCCATATTTCTCTGTTGCATCATCACAAATAATCAGTTTTTTTTCATCTATACCAATATTAAGTGATAGTACATATGCTTCAAAATACAATAAAAGTTTCTACTAATCTTTTAAATTTAAGAGCAATAAAAACGCCAATAATTACGATCGAGTATAAATATACTGCCCATAATTTTTTGCACGAAGTTGCCCCATTTTTTTGTACGAATCAATTGTGTTAGTACCCTAGGGGGTAAACTATTCCATTTATTCACAGCGTTATTAGAGGAAAACTCCCTCCGACACCACAACCTAGAATAGCCCCTTACCAATCGATATTGGTGTTCCCTTGTCAGAGGAGTTGATTGACGATGTGTTAATAACTTATGGTGCATTTTATACATCCCGTTGAAATTTTAAAACACATCGATCATATCCTCTCCCCCACCTGCGCTCTTCTAATCGTAGCTTAAGCTCCGTGTGCCGTCAAGAGCACGGGTGCCTCTTCTCCGCACCCCCTCGGCCAGGTCTATGTCCCTCTTTAGGTATGGTCTCCAAAACCTGACGGCATATTCCAATCCAGGAAGAACTAAGCCCCGGAAAAGTGGAAGGATCACGTTAGGAGAACGCGAAGACACCTTTTTTAAGAATGAAACCGAGCATCCTATATCAGAGTTTTTAACCACCGCTGAACAATGTTCAGAAAACCTGAGCCGCCCATCAATAAGAATACCCAAATCAACTCGTAAGTGAAACATGGGTTGTTCGAACCAAAATAAGCGACCAATGCATTTGTCAAAGCTAAAAACGTCATGCTTCATTAATTTTCCCACGCTGCAATCATTTTTAGGTTGGTCTGGAGTAACTCCCTATAGCTTTGATTCCTGACTACCCCCATCAGAATCGCATCTGGGTATTCTTATTGATTTATTTAACTTATTTTTACTATTCGTTATCGATTTTTTTATCGCCCTTCTATTTTAAGTAAATGATGACAGGTCACCTCCTCTACTTTTGTACTCTAAGAATGTCTTTCTCTTTTAAAGATTACGAACGTTATCCGTGAATCAAAAGAGGGTGCGATGAACAAACCCGCTTTCTACGAACAAAGGGTATGACATCGTGTAAAAACAGAGGAGAGTTTGGTTCTGAATTCTTCCCACTGACTCCTTCCCACACCCACTGATACCAACGGGGCTGCGAAAATTAACCCCAACCTTTCCCGCAAAAGTTCAAAATTGGTTCTCCGAAAACAAGAACCAATCTTCTATTGTTCGGTTTATCCGCGAAGAAGCTACAAGAAAAAGTTAATAACCCTATTCCAACCACTAGAAAAGTTGTCTCCAATCGAAACATGTTCAACATGATCCTCGAAACTAGAGAGAATCAAATTCAAAATAGAAGTGCCCCTAATAGCTTCTGTTACCTGCTGATACAAGAAATTATCGAACACCAACTCAAGAAAATCTATCTTACATTGATCCCTAACCGATAGGTTCTTAAAATCGATGTCCGGATAATTAAAATCTCCTAATATTACCACCCCTTTTGTTTACACGTGTACGAAATCTCTTCATGAAGCCTGGAGATGTAGTTTGGATCCCAATTCGGTAAGTTATAGCGAACTCCTATGTATACAATTAAGCTTACGACACTGTTTTTCAAGCTCAATCGAAGTAGTTTCCGATATCACTACTCTGTACGTTACGCTCTCCAGCCTTCAAACATGATTTTACATGAATCAAGACTCCACCCCTTTTTTTTTCCGATCAGATCTATTATTTTTAATAATTTCGTATCCTGAGATGTGTATAAGAATGATCCATCTCCATTATTTTTCCAAGATTCCGTAATGGCTCTACGAGGCCTCTTCTACAGCTATCATTTTTTGTTTCTAAAATAAAAACCTTCCTAATCGCCCAAGCTTCAGGCGTACATTATCATACATTATTTGTAATTTGCCCTGAGATTTAGTGTCAATCGAGAAGTCATCCAAGCTACATTCTCCATCATGTGATTTTTTTCCACAGTTAAATACCAAATCTAGTTAAGTAGTAGTACATCAAAATCCATGCCAAGCACAGATCCGGAAACATGCGCCAAGAAAATCATTTCGACATTTTAGTATGAGTAGACGTTATATGACATTTTATATGGGACAGAACATTATTTTCCTATATTACTTTTGCTTCGGGCTCTACTCCTCCCCACAATAAGGGGAGTACACACGTTCGACCTATTGGGGGGGGGGGGGTATTTTCTTCCCAGAAAATTTTGAGTTACCGCCCTTCAAAAGGCATTCATTATTAAATTATCAGAATTTGTTTAATCTATAAAGTAACATGTCCTGACTGATTGATTCATCATCGCCCAGCCGAAACCGCCCAAGCAATAAATATCAAATTTGGTCAATAGTTTTGATTCATGACGTAAAGACTCACTAAGAAGGGTTTTTTCGAAATTCAATCCCCAAGGTTCAATCCCAAAACCACTCAAGTTCCTGAAATCTGGTCAGAAGTTTCACTCCATGACGTAAAGACTTAGCAAGAAGGGTTTTTCGAAATTTGGCCATTAAATGGAGGTCAAGGGGGGGGGGGGAGTTCAAAGGTAGCATCGTGAAAATCACGTAAAATCTGAATCTTTAGTCGCGAAATTTTGTCAGGAGTTTTATTTCAGGAGTATGGCATACAAACTGAGAGGGGTTTTTCGAAATTCAACCCCTAAGGGGGTCATAAAGGGGTTTAGATGTAACATACAAATCACGCAGAAACAAAATTGCTGAAGCTATATATTCATGAAATTTGGTCATTTTTATTTCATGATGCCCCGTTTACATGCGCAATATTACGGTAGCATTGGGAGTTCTAGTACCCGCTTTGACGACTTTTTCCCTCGTAAGTAAAGAAATGGCGAATAGTAATTGGTGAAAATTCTCGAACTAGTTTTAAACTCGCTTTTTCTATTTCCCACGTAAACGGGGATACTAAAAAGGCGTTTTCTGAAATTCGATTCCTAACAGGGAGTTCAAAAGTTATATAGTGAAATCACGCCGAGCCGAAACCGCCGAAGCTTTATGCGTGAAAAGTATAAGCAGTTTTTTATTTCACGACGTAGGAACTAAAAAGGGATTTTTCGAATGTCGACCCCTGGGGTGACCATAACGGGGTTCAATAAGAGGGGGTGTCATATGGAGAAATCAGCCCGAGACAACACCGCTGAAGCTATAAATATGAAATTCGTTCAGCATTTTAGTTTTGCAATGCAGAAACTCACTAAGAAGGGATTTTTCATAATTCAAACCCCTAAGGTTAGGGGGTGGGTTCAAATGTTATATGGAGCAATCATCACTGAGCCAAAATCGATGAAGCCATAAATATGAAATTTCACGTCAGTATTACATTTTTTAAATATTAATATTAATTGCATCCATATTTTTATGGGCATCTTTCTTTCAGCCACCTCGTTGGGCATTTTACCTGTTGTGGCGTTGTATTTGTATTTAATGTAGATACCCACTAAGACGGGATTTCTGAAAGTTCAACACCAAAGGGGGTCATGTTCAAATGTTTTATATGGGAGAATCATCGCCTAGTAATTTTCAAATTACAAAATCCACGCGAGCGAAGTCGCGGCTAACAGCTAGTATAGCGTGTACAGGATGTTTTCTTTCGATATATACATTTTTTTTAATTTTTGGCCAGCTTGGAGGATGGCACGGGCCGCGTACGCCTCTGCCCCCAATCCACTCTGTATCACTAATGTAAGAGGCATAAAAGAGATTTATGCGAAATTACTATTCAATTTCAACAAAAAAAATTTGAAGTAAACGAAAAAATCATCCTGATGATATAAAATACAGCTGAGCAAGTCCAGTCAGTGTCCACTTTGACCAGATTTTAGAAATTTTACTAGCACCAAAATACAAACTACAAGGGATGGGGGGGGGGGGCCGTATGTTTTTTGAATTTCCTCATTGAGTGGATGTACTGAAAAAGTTTGTAGAGGAGTGCCTGGGACACCTATCATATTGTGTAAATCGGTGGTTCCCAAACTTTCTGAAGCACGATCCCCTTTTGACCAAAAAAATATTTATCGGCGACTCCCTAGATGTCCTGGGACCATATGCCCTGGTTTGATATTTTTTGAATTTTTTTTTTTTTGCCAGTAAATGTGCTGTCCCGAGAACACTCTTTTGAACGTTTGTTTCGGTTTCAATTTGGCGATATTGACTTTTAACGATATTCATTTTTTTTAATATATTTATTTTGTTTTTTGATGTACTCTGTGCATGGCCCCCACAAGGGGTGGGCTGACAAGGCTCCAGCCCCCGGGGCCCCCCCCCCAGGATGATTTTCATCATTTTTTTGTTTTTTCACGATATAAATTCATCATAAAAGGGCCCGTGAAAATCTGGTCGGGGGCCGTAAAAGATCCCCGTCTAGGGGGCCCCCGCTTCAGGGAGCCATGACTTTGTGCTCCTTAGCAAGATGGAAGTTCAGCGACGTATATGGTCCTTGATTTTCGTGTACAGGGTAATTAAGAAACATTTGATTTCAAACACATTTATAAAATTCCACAGTAATTACAAGACGGGCCTGATTTAAGCATTAATATGCGGGACATTTGTCCGGGACCACTCACACACAATTTTATCCCCTTACTAACAAACAAAACATCTGTGACCGAATGAGGTCCCAAATGCCCGCTTTTGTTTTTTTCCCGGGGCCCTCGTAATATTATCCCCTAAATTTAAACGGTATATAAACTGAAGAGCCAAAAAAAACTGGTACAGGCATGCGTATGCAAATAAAGAGATATGGAACCAATCAGAGTACGGCGCTGCGGTCGGCAACGCCTATATAACACAAGTGTCTGGCATAATTGTTAGATCGGTTACTGCTGCTACAATGGTAGGTTATCGAGATTTAAGTGAGTTTGAACGTGGTGTTATAGTCGGCGCACGAGAGATGGGACATAACATCTCCGGGTAGCGATGAAATTTGGATTTTCACGTATGACCATTTCACGAGTGTATCGGGAATCCGGTAAAAAATTAAATCTACGACATTGCTGCGGCCGGAAAAAGATCATGCAAGAACGGGACTGACGAGAATCATTAAACGTGACAGACGTGCATCCCTTCCGCAGATTTCAATGCTGGGCCATCAACAAGTGTCAGCGTGCGAACCATTCAACGAAACATCATCGATATGGGCTTTCGGAGCCGAAGGCCCACTCGTGTACCCTTGATGACTGCACGACACAAAGCTTTACGCCTCGTCTGGGCGCGACAACACCGACTTTGGACTGTTGAGGACTGGAAACACGTTGCCTGGTCTGACGAGTCTCGGTTCCAATTGCTTCGAGCTAATGGGCATGTACGGGTATGGAGACAACCTCATGAATCCATGGACCCTACATGTCAACAGGGGACTGTTCAAGCTGGTGGAGGCTCTGTGGTGGTATGGGGCGTGTGCAGTTGGCGTGATATGGGACCCCTGATACGACTCTGACAGGTGACAGGTACGTAAGCATCCTGTCTGATCACCTGTACCCATTCATGTCCATTGTGTCCGACGGACTTGGACAATTTCAGCAGGACAATGCGACACCCCACACGTCCAGAATTGCTACAGAGTGGCTCCAGGAACACTCTTCTGACTTTAGACACTTCCGCTGGCCACCTAAATCCCCAGACATGAACATTATTGAACATATCTGGGATGCCTTGCAACGTGCTGTTCAGAAGAGATCTCCACCCCCCTCTTACTCCCACGGATGTATGGACAGCCCTGC